>NC_142795.1:28214395-28400878 GCF_049724085.1 Artemia sp. Qi Xiang Cuo
ATTAGAAAACAAATTGGAAAGCCCTTCTACTCTGAATTGAGACTGGGAAAATTACTAAAGTTCAAATTTTAAACTAGATTCTTCCATGGAATGACATGCACGACCTCAATAGGCCAGTTCCATTTTTTGGTTTTCTATAAAAGATTGTTTATCGTTAAGTTTATCTTCGACTCAGAGGTGTTTCCATTCAAGAAAAAAGGGAGCAAATATCAGCGAGACAAGAGAAGCATGGAAGACTGGAATCAAGGGCGTAACTTGCTATGGGGCAGGGGGAAATACCGTCCCCCCCTACACAATTTTGCCTCTCCCCCCCCCAGCTGAAATCCGGCGTCTTCAAATAAAACTTGCTATAACTAAGAAAGGCGTAAATAATTAAATCATCCACAGAAAAAGATCAGTTGTCTTTAATATGTCTTTGACTTTATCGTACTAAGAGGATCATTTATCGTTTTTCGATATCTTTTTCCCTGACCTTCAGGGACCTGGCTATAACCCCCCCCCCTCCCCCAGGATTTTGAAGAAGAGGAGAGAGTAAAATGTAATAGGCTCTTGTGGCTAAGGAACGCAACAAGAAATTAATTATTGTAGACAGCTAAATTAACAAAAGTCTTATAGCGTCATGGTACGGAGGTCAGAGAACCCGCGGTCGAGATTTCTGAAAAATAATTTGCCCTATCTCTCTGATACCTTTTTTAGAAAAAATAACGTTGGGCCTTATCAACAAAAAACTAAAATCATGAGTTTATTTGTGTGATTTAACGTTTAAAATTTGTACATTAGGGAGTTGAATAAAATATACTTATTTTACTTATATAAATTGTATGTCTAGACTGTAAATTAAAAAAAAAAAAGAAGAAAAAAATCCCTAGGTTAAATTCTTTGAACGTTATTTTTTTTCATAATATTTTATTTCACTGCCAGATATGAAGTATAATTTGAGAGGTTTCAGAAACATCATTTCAAAACTATCACTTTAATAGCCTCTAAATGAAGCATATGCTAATTTGCAGCTCTCTCAACAAGTTTATAAGTCTCTCTAATAACATATTCTAAACACAATTAAACTTAAAATAACGCATTGATTGGGTATATAGAAAAGAAGAAAAAAAGAAAAAACTTGGAAAAACTTGGAAAAACCTGCTTGAAATACATACATTAGAAGTACATTTAATTTAAACTAAGTTGATGCAGTGTCTAAAACAGAAAATTTATGACTGGATTAAAACTGTCAGAATTTTAGGATTGATAAAATTTTTTTAAAAAGGAGAAGGGAAACCAACGTATGGTAGATGTTTAATAGATCAATCAAATTTACCCATAATTCTTCTAATTTTAGCGCTGTTCCTTTATTAATTAAAAAAAAAACTTTTTTTTAATTTCTAATGAATTTACTGAAAAAATGTGCTTTGTAAGTTTAATATATAAATTGTGATATTTATTTCTTGCAATCTGAATCAGTTTTTTATTTCTTAAAGTTATAAAAATGAAACATTAAAAAGAATTTTTTTCAGAAAAGTACAAATTATATTCTTGCTCTTAGAAAGCATAGGGGTTTAGAACACTACTCAGATTAATTTCTACTTTGTTGTAGTTTGAATCTGTTATTTATTTTAATTTCTGTTTGTTTTGGGTTTCATTTATTTATTGATACTGATTTGTAGTAGTTGTAAGCTTGGTAGATTATTTGATTCTATTTTTGTTCAATTTTGGTTTAATGGAGTTTTTTACTTTTTTTTGAAAGACTCATTCTGTGGAAAGTTTCTTTTAACTAATTTCTGTTCGTTTTATATTTACATAGTTTTTTTCAGGGAAAAAGACTGAGCCTCTTCTAAATTTAAACAACCTCCCTTCGATAAAACTCTTAAATACCCCCTGGGCATAACTTAAAAAACCCTTGTCCCTAATCTCTGGGGTTTGTATCATCCCCTAAAGCCTTGTTATACGATTTTTGGACAATTTTAAACAAAATAGCTATCTCAAAATTTCTATTAGATGCATTTCGGGACAATACGACGTGTGTGTGTGGAGGGGGTATAGCTACTCTCCGATCACTTTTACTCTTAAAAAAAGAGCACTAGAGCGTCTGATTAGCCCCCTCCGAAGTTTATATTACCATACTTTCTGTAAAAACTTTATATGCCCCAGGGCATAATTTACAACCCTTGTCCTGAGGGCTGGGAGGATTTGTTATCCTCAAAGACATAATTTCCAAAACTTTCTAATACGTTGAACAAAATGGCCATCTCAAATTTTGATTGGAAGTGTTTGGGGAAATGATGGGCGTGGGGTGAGGGGGGCATTTGCCCTCTGATGACTTTCGACCTAATAAAAAGGCACTAGTCCTCTCAATTTCCAAATTAATGAGACGTATTTTAATCTTCTAACACAATAATGTGTGTCAGAACAATATATGCTCTCAGTGCATAATTTACGAGCCTTCTCATGAGGGCTATGGAGGGAGGGTTGTCATCCTCGAAGATATAATTTCCAGAACATTCAACTACGTTCAAGAAAATGGTTATATTAAGATGTTGATGACAAGTGCTGGGGACATGATGGGCGTGGAAGGGGGACAGGCATTCGCCCTCTGATTGCTTTTGGCAAATTTTAAAAACTTTGATTGAATGTGTTGGGGAAAATGGTGGGCGTGAGAGGGGCGATAGTTGCTCGCCCATCACTTTCGACTATTAAAAATGGTACTGGCCCTTTCAATTTCCTATCGAATGAGCCCTTTTAAGTTTCTACGACAACACTTTCTATAAAAACCTTATACACCCCCAGGGCATAACTTAAAATTCTTGCCCTGAGGGATGTTGCGGGGTTTTCATCCTCAGAGACCTAATTTCCAGACCTTTAAACTACGTTGAACAAAATGGTTATCTCAAAATTTTGATTGGATGTAATTGGAGAAATGGTGGGCAAGAGAGGGGGTTAGTTGCCCTTAAATTACTTTCGACTATTAAAATGAGCACTAGCCCTTTCAATTTCCAATCGAATGAACCCTTTTTGAAGTTTCTACGACAAAATTGTCATCCTCAAAGACCTAATTTCCAGAATTTTCAACTACGTTGAAAAAATAACTATCTCAAAATTTTGGATTGGATGTGTTTGGGGTGAGTGGAGTGTGAGATGGAGGTGAGTGTGAGAGGAGGGTTAGTGGCCCTCCAATTACTTTCAACTATTAAAAAGGACAATATCCCTTTCAATTTCCAATCGAATGAGGTCTTTTTGAAGTTTCTACGACAACGTTATCTATAAAAACCTTATATGCCCCCAGGGCATAACTTACAACCCTTGCCCTGAGGGGTGTGGGGGGTTCGTCATCCTCAAAGACATAATTTCCGGAACTTTAAACTACGATGAACAAAATGGCCATCTCAAAATTTTGATTGGGTGTTTTTATGGAAAGGTTGGGCGTGAGAGGGGGTTTAGTTGCCCTCCACTTTCGACCATTAAAAAAGACACTAGCCCTTTCAATTTCAAATCAAATGAGCCCTTTTTGAAGTTTCTACGACAACGCTTTCTATTAAAACTTTATATACCCCCAGGACATAACTTAAAACCCTTGCCCTGTGGACTCTGAGGGGGTTATCATCCTCAAAGACCTAATTTCCAGAACTTTCAACTACGTTGAACAGAATGGCTATCTCGAACTGCTGATTGTAGGTGTTGGGGAAAAGGTGGGTGTGAGAGGGGGGTTAGTCTCCAATCACTTTCTACTATTAACAAGGGCAATCTCCCTTTCAATGTCCAATCAAAGGAGCCCTTTTTGTAATTTCTATGCCAACATTATCTATAAAGACATTTTATGCCCCCAGGGAACAACTTAAAACCCGAGCCCTAAGGGATGTGGGTGGTTTGTCATCCTCAAAGACATAATTTCCGGAACTTTAAACAACAATGAACGAAATGGCTATCTCAGAATTTTGATTGGGTGTGCTTGGGGAAATGTTGGGCGTGAGAGGGGGTTTAGTTGCCCTCCAATCACATTCGACTATTGAAAAAGACACTAGCCCTTTCAATTTCAAATCAAATGAGGCCTTTTTGAAGTTTCAACGACAACGCTTTCTATAAAAACTTTATATGCCCCCTGGGCATAACTTACAACCCTTGCCCTGAGGGCTCTGAGGCGGTTATCATCCTCAAAGACCAAATTTCCAGAACTTTCAACTACGCTGAGCAATATGGCTATCTCAAAATACTGATTGGATGTGTTTGGAGAAATGGTGGGCGTGAGAGGGGGATTAGTTGCCCTCCAATCACTTTCAACTATTAAAAAGAACACTAGCCCTTTCAATTTCCAATCGAATGATCCCTTTCCGAACGTAAGATTTTGTTTTTTATCGGGGGGGGGGGGCAATAGTGATTTTTCTTGAGTTTGTTTTTAATGAGATTGGCGAAATTTGGGAGTCAGGGGGGACAGATGGACCTCGTTGTCGTCCTCCATTGTCCCTGGCCTGAGGCCCCCCTCTCCTACAAAAACGTAATAATATATATTAAGCTTCTTAAATAAGTCACTATACTAGAAAGTTCCATTATTGTTTGTTTTAGAAACTTGTATCGTTTTACAAAAAAATTAAGTATTTTTTAAAATCTATGTGACTAGATTCCAGCCTTTTTCTTCTTTTAAATATCAATATGGCATTGAAAGTAAATGAAACATTATACCGTGTTCAAATTCCCGAGGGGCAGGGAAAGGATAGCCTGTTCTGTTCAACATCTTCGAACTTTTGCTCATTCTCAGTTTAATCACTCTTAGGTGTATATAAAAACTTAACCTTTGAAGATAATTTTAAAACAGATAGTTTTAGAGTTTAATCGTGGATAGATAGTTTCTTGAGGTTGGGATCAAATGGTAAATCCCTCAGAAACTAACATACTGATTATACCAGATGTCAAAGGTCAATGAATTATGAGATTTTCAGAACAATTTTCAAAGAATCTTCCAGGTCTTAGAAGTAAGGAAGGGGCTGGAATGGGCTACTGAAAACACTTCATCGGGTCCCAAGTAGGGTTGCAGACCTATTATTGTAAGTTACGTGACTTTTCCACAACTTGGACGCTCTGGAGCAGCCCGAGCCGATGCTTTTCTTCGTCCTCCCTGTTCGTCTGCGGGCTATAGTCATAGTCTTTCTAAGAGACTAATGGGATTGCTAAAATCTTTGGTCTGACATGTGGCAACGGTTAAATTCATCTGTTTAGCCACCCACGGGTATGTGTTTTAATTTTCCCTGGATTCCGATTAGTTTCCAACATTACTTTTTAAAGAGTATAAATTTTGACAATAATTCTACTGTACTATTTGTAGGGGGGGGGGGGCAGTGGCGGATCCAGGGGGCGAGGGGGCCCCCCTAGAGTAGTCTGAAGAAGTGTAACTTACTTAATTATCTCAATTTTGCGTTAATTAAACTAGCTCCTAACGCAAATTTATCGGATCAACCTATTTCCCCCCCCCTAAATTTTTTTTATCAGAAAACCCCTTTTTGCACCCCCAAAAAAAAATCCGGGATCCACCCCTGAGGGGGGGGGGGGTATGCCAAAAACTTAAGGATGTATCTTAAAGTTTTTACTGAGGGAGTTAGAAATTTGGGAAAATAGTACTCTGTTAATCTGTATGAACTGATTTCAGTTTTCAAAATTTTTATCTGTAGATAATAGTACAATGTAATTTAGTTCCTCTCACCTACTACACAGTATACACAAAATTGAAATACAGAACAAAAAAAAGCTTACAATCCGGATTGGTACACATAAATTTGAGAAGGTTAATGCTTAAAAGAATTACTAGTCTGTGATCCTCCCAATGCCTAGGTAGCTCAGCAGGTGGCGGGTATTTGCAGCAGCTCATTTCTATTGTGATTTCTAGACAGCCTCCCCATATGTAATTGTTGTCTTGAGCACCACCTGTCATAAAAATGTATAGCTAGCATTCATATATACAAAGCCACTTTCTCTAAGCCAGAGGCAGTGTTAGAGGGGGACAGAGGAGGCACTTGCCCCGGGTGTAAAAATTTCGGGGGTGCAAAATTTCAAATAAATAATCTAGCTGTTATAATCATTTTACAATTTTTGAAATTTAATTTTTTGAATAAAGTAGAAGGCACAGTAAATGAATGAAAATAATTAATAAAATAAATTGAAAAAATAATTAAATAGCTACTAATTAAATAATAATAATTGAAATGATTAAATTAAAATAATTGATAATAATTCAATAGTTTCAATAATAAATTAAAAATACTCAAAAAATAAATGATAAACTGAAAACAATTTTATTAATAAATAAAACTTCGCTAAAAATTTGGCCTTAAAACTTCTTGGAAGACAAGAGAAGAACTAATCAAGATTTTATCCCGGGTGCAAGAGAGGCCAGATCTACCACTGCTCAAAACAATAAGGGTCACTAGTGTTGTTGTTTTTACTATGGCTACTACCAATGAAGACTCATTGAATCAAAAAACCAAGTAATGCTAATAAGGCTACATGCACTCAACCTCCCTATTCACTCCTTGATTCCATTATTTTAGAACTTCCTCACAGATACAAAACAAAAAATAATTAATTATAATCGATTTGCAATAATTGACTGGTTCAAATAAAACTTAAACAATTTCCTACAGAAAAAACCATATAAATTTGTATTGAAAGAACAAAAAAAAGAAAGAAAAAAAAGCGTAAACGGGCTATTTTAACCACCCAAATATATTTAATTTTATTGTTTAAATGTGTCATACTTCTAAATCTAGTGGGAGCTAATGCCGTGTATTTACTTTGTATTATAGGTCAGCACCAGAGTTAAGTTCAAATAGGACCAATTGAAAATCGGAACAAAAAAATTCGAGAAAAACTTTGCATTGGGGTGCTAATTATAATATTATGGGGCCAACAATGGAGCTAACGTCATTAGTCTCGGTAATTATCGTTAAATATAGACAATTACCTGCGTGGGTAGTTATAATTAGATAGATAAAATACCTGCTTAGTGGTAGTTGGCGCATAATCTAAAATCTAAAATTTATTTTCTTGTTAACATGAATGGTTTATGGTGAATAGCTAGATGATTATTGAATAATCGTACGAATAATTGAGGTTTTATTACTCTCGAGTGAAGGAAGAAATTAATTAAAATACACATTTTGTGTATACGAATACAAAAAAAGAATAGAAACTATTTTTTCAATTTTAAACAACTAACAAATTAATACTGGAAAAAAACGACAAGTACATAAGGTAAGTGATTGATCATATTAATATTTTTAAATATTAATGATTTTAAAAGTTTAAGACCTAATTAAAAAAATAGTACCACTTTTTTCTGAGATAGGTTTCTTTAAGGAAACTTATATTTAACAGAGTGAAATACTAAAACAGAACAACAGGCTAAGGTCAGAACCGTCCCAAGGGTTGGTGGCGCCCAGGGGCAAATTAATTACAACAACCCCCTCCCGACTCAATTAGAACGAAAAAAAGCCGAATCAAAGGGAGAAATTTTACCAAAGTGAATAACCCCCCGATCACGGCACCCAGGACAACTTTCCCTTTTCGGTGCGGTTTCAGCAGTTCTGGCTAAGGTAGAATTTAGAATAAATAGAAATGTTTCTATTCTAAGATAGAAAAATCAACAGTAACGCCTAGTAAAAATTTTGGTCTTCTGACTGTGGCCTTCTCTCTCATGCTATTTTGATAGATATCGTCGCTCTTGTGCGTAAAGGTCGCATATGACATTTTCAAACTTCTGAGATAATTGCCAAAAATAGTTTTCTAAGCTGCTCTCAAAGAGAGGATCATCAGGGCAATGTTTTTTCAATCCCAACTCCATCGGCCTGGTATACATTACCTCACTAATTCTCCCTTTAAGAATAGCTTAACAAACCATTTCTCCAATTACCTCAGAGATAGATATCCCATCTGAACCGTAGGTGTAACAGCAAAGATATGTCAATTACTGAGTAACAGCTTTCCTTAACGAGTAGGAAGGATTTCTACCATAAGATACAACTTGCTTTCTAGCAGCGGTGTAGCCAGAATCCCAATCCGGGAAGAGACCAACTCATTTTAGGGGGGTTGGAGGTTTAACTATGGAAAATGTCTTTCCATTATTATTACATTATCCAGCAGTGTACTTTTAAATACTTTCTCAGGTTTTCGTGATGAAGGCTCTAGAACTCTCAAATGCCCTCGGGCAAGTTCTCACTTCCCATGCTTTCATGAAACGGTATTCCTGAAGAAAGAAAATTTTTTTCAGGGATAACCAAGAACCATCAGTACTTCATTTTATATTAAAATGATCCTACTTGATGATGTTGCTGGTTTGATAAAATGATTAGGGCCACATTTATATTGCTAAAGACCCAAATAGTCTTTCACTTGGAAAATTTTATTAAATACGTAATTTATCTGGGCTTATCTTGGGCTTATTGAATTGAAGTTATCAAGTACTTTGCAGTAGGTTGCATCAAGACAAGGCTAATTGTAGAAAGAGAAAAGCCAAAACAGATAGTCCAAGTAATTGAGAGGCAAATGTTTGAATGGCTGCGGCACTGGTAAATGGCGGGAGTAAGCATGACTCTCTTATTGGACACATACTTATTTTTTAGCATTTGAAAAGACATGCCTGGTTAGAGTCTCAGACATGTTGACCAAAAATTTAAAATTGACCTAGGACCGTTAGATTGCCTGTAATGAGAGGCAAAGAAGGCAAGGCACGCTCGCCTATGGTCTTAAGAAGGTTGACCAAGAATTTAGAGTTGACATAGTACCATTAATTTGCTTGAAATATCAGGCAAACAATCGTTTAAATCCATCTTCATCTTTCCAATAGTACCTACTCGTTGCCTAAGGTCAGCCCCACATTCTGAGAAAATTTCGATTTTTCACAAATTTTTCAAATTTTTGGGTCACTTGCCCGAGATTCTGAGCGGGTGGGCGCCCCCAAATACTGTCCCAAATTCCTCTCTCAATTTAGCACATGTTCACGGATTCCCACCGTCTCCAATCATTTTCCAAAAAGTATCTATTCTCAGCTCAGTCCAGCAATCTGAGCAAATTTCAACTTTTTCAAGTTTTGGGTGAGTTAAGCAAAGTTTTAATCAAACAGTTCGTAGTAACGAACTGTAAATGAGGAGCGACCCGGCTAAATACTAATCGGAACTCTAAAAACCGGAATTTTGATACAAATAGATATATCAAAAGAATCGGCTTATTATGCTGATTTCAAATAAATAAGTTTCATGACTGGGTATATACATTTCATGAATGGGTATTAGTTATACCCATTAAAGGCTACGAGCCTGAGAAAATTTACCTTATTTTAAAAAAAAGTGGAAACACCCCCTAGAGGCTACAGAATCTTAACGAAAACCATACAATCAGATTCAGTGTATCAGAAAACCCTACTGTAGAGTTTTCAAGCTCCTGTCTGCATAAACATGGAATTCTGTATTTTTGTCAGAAGAAAGGTCACGAATGCGTGTTTATTTTTTGTTTTTTTTTTGTTGTTTTTTTTTCTCCAGGGGGTGACCGTATAGACCCAGTGGTCTTAGAATAGCGTGCGAAGGCTCATTCGAACGGAAATTTAAAGTTCTAATGCCCTTTTCAAGTAATCAAACAGATTGGAGGGCAACTAGGCCCCATCCCCTTTTTTCCTAAAATCGTCCGATCAAAATTTTGAGATAGCTGTTTTGTTTATCATAGTTGAAAGGCCCAATAATTATATTTTTATAACTATTCCTTTGGATACTACATGACCCCCCCCCTCCCACACAGCCCCAAGGGACAGGTCTTTAAGTTATACAATTTCCCCATTGTTTATGCATAGTATTTGTTATTGGAAAGTATGTAGGCTATACATTTTTGCATGGGGGGGGGGACAAATTTTCTGCTGTTTTTTTCGACGGGGGAATTTTCCATGGGGAGGAATGTTTCCAGGGGGTGAACTTATCAGGAGAAATTATGCACTGGGGAATTTGCCAGAATTCTTAAACAAAATTATTTTTATATGTCTTGCTTTCTCTTTTCTGTCTCAATTTTACGCGTGGAGTTGTTAAGAGTAACTGTCAGGGGTAAATTTTCACCGGGATCGAATTGTCTAGAGGATATTTCCATGGGGAGGGGGTTTCTCCATGGAGGTGGGACCAGATTTCCCGGCATTATTTAAAAAGCGATCAGAAATTAAATGAAACCAAACAAGTTTTTTCAACTGAAAGTAAGGACCAACATTAAAACTTAAAACGAACATAAATTATTACGTATATAAAGGGGATTCCCCCTCCTCAACACCTCGCTCTTTACGCTAAAGTTTAAGTTTTGTCCAAATTCTTTAAAAACGACTCCTGAAACACAAGAATCGTTTACTTAGAACAATAAGAACCTTTTTTAAAAGTACTAAAAAACTGTTGCGTAAAGAGCGAGCTGTTGAGGAGGGATCAATCCCCTTCATATACGTAATCATTTCTGTTAGTTTTAATTTTTAATGTTGCTCCTTACTTTCAGTTGAAAATACTTGTTTTTTTATTTAATTCCACTATAGGTATTAATACGATTGTAAGGGTTGCTAGAAATGATTTAGAAATTTAATAGTTCTTAGTTTCGCGTGGTAACATGTAACAAAATGTGGTAACAAAAGCAGAGTCTCTATTTGCATAGAGGTGCAGCGACAATTGGTGTTGCTGTGGTAAAAAGTGGTAAGTGGTAGCAAAACTATAGTTTCTATTTGCTTAGAGTTGCAGCAAAAATTTGCTGTCGCTGTGGTAAAATGTGGTAGCAAAAGTGCACTTTCTATTTGCATAGAGTTGCAGCACCAATGTGTGTTGCTGTGGTAAAATGTGGTAACAAAAGGATAGTTTCTATATGCATAGAGTAGCAGCAAGTATTTTGTGTGCAAATTTCTAGGTTTCTAAAATTTCCTCCGTAGTTTCCTATATCTTGTATAGTTTTTGTATTTATTTTTAATTTTGGTCACAATTTTCACAAAAATCAGAAAAATTAAAATAAATAAGGATTAAAGAATCAAAAAGACACAATTAAAAAAAATTTTAAACGTTGAATAAAAGACTAATAATCCAAAAAATAAATAATCAAACTTTACCAACTAAAGGATACCAAGCAGCTCCATTAACAGTTCCATTTTGGACTGCAGCTGCTCCAGGCTTGCAAGGGAGCCCTTGGTGCCTTGTTGGATGCGTAGAGGCATAAGAGGAAGCCAAATATTTGAATACGTCTGTATCAGGAGTCAACGCAGGTGCCGTAATATATGGCTGCGTTACTGGAAAGTTAGAAAACACAAAACTTATCTTTAAAGCAGAAAAATAGAAAAAGAAACTTAATTGTGCTGTCTTTTTTTGCTTGCTTTATTCTATAAAGTTTGACTTTGATTATTCTGAAAATATCATGTTAAGAATTTGCCACATTATATAAAAATTCCCGGGTCTCCCTCATATGGGATGTTAGACCCGGATCTGGGCCAGGTACGGATCGAAAGGTGAGGGACACACCTTCCCCTGCTAAAAAATTACCAAAGAGTTTCTACAGAGGCTTTTTGAATATCATTTTCATTATTGATAACCAGAGGCGTCGTTTGAGGGAGGGGGGGTGGCAGTGGCCCCCCAAAAATATTGAAAAAATTATTATATATTAAATTCCCCGTGGCGATCCGGATTCCCGCCAATAAAAAATATCTCTTGCTATCTCTTGCCTCCCCCCAATAAAAATGCTGGAGATTCGCCCCAGTTGATAACCCTGTCAAAAATATAAAGCAAAAAATATTATTCCAATAATAATTGCTTGCGTTCAAAATTCAACATCCTTTGCCTTTCAAGTACCCCCTTCCCCTCTCATCACGGAAAAAAACTAACTCTAGATCCATATACGACTGAGTTTTCGAACTTTTGAATAGGGTTTCATGCATACATTGTATTTCTCAAAAACATGTTGTTAACTTCAAGTGCATACATAAGATTATTCAAAGTTCATTTTAGATACCAGATTAGATCTTAAGATATGATTCTCTAACAATACTCACAGTCAAATAAGGTGTGAAGATGAACATACCAATTAAATATGAATTTCAAAAAGTAAACAGAAATAAACAAGACAGAAAAGTGGAGACATCAAAGCCTTGAAAAACAGTATAAAAATAAATAAAATATTTAAGTGAAAAGTACCAAACTTTACAAAAAAAAACTTACCACCATAAAAACCATTTGAAAACATTTATATTATGATAAATAACATATAACATTTATTTTAGATGATAAATAAAACCAATCATATAATTCCATTTAATAAAGTTTTAACAAAAAATTCAACAAAAAAAAAAATATCTTATTTTTCTTTAATTAACTAAAACTAAAATAAATATATATTCTTAATTATTTTAAAAAATTTATATAATTAATGGGGGGGGCACGGCGGTACGCAGAGGGAGGGGGGGGCTAGGGGAGTTTGAACCCACCCCCAAAAAGGTTTGTTTGACTCGTAAAAACAGAACAAAAATGGATATAAACAAATTTTGTATGCGTTTTCTGAGTTTTTTGTGTGTAAATCCCCCCCCGCAAAAATCTTTGAGTAAAAACCCCTCCAAAAAATCCTGGGTACGACCTTGTTTCGGGGAATAGGTACAACGGATTCTTTTTTTGTGAGGGAAGAACTGAAATACAAGAAAACAAAATTTTAAACTTTTCTTGGGCAGTAGCTGGGAAGAAGGTGAGACTGTCCTACATGTCAATTTTGAAGTACCAGATACAACCGTTGGTCTTACCTACAATGAAATTATTAATTCATGAGTTAATCATGCTGTAATAAACCCGATTATTAAATAAAAATATTTCTCTGGCCTTTTTTTCGCACTGAAAACATACCTTATCATACTTATTGTAAACGTTCAGATTTTGAGCAAATATTGACATAAATTATTTGAGGTATCGTACAAGAGTAGGAACTGGCGCTGGTGTCGACAAAAAACTCTCAACGCCATCTAGCGTTTGTCGACACTTGGACATTTTTTCTGTGTAATAAGAAGAATAATTAATTTAATTTGTGTAGTCCATAAAATAATGTAGTAATAAGTGCCTGATCTCAGTTCCAGACAGAAAAACGATTACAAAGCTTGAAAAATGATACGTGTAGCCAAATTCTAGATGACACTGATGGCTTAATTTTTGCCGACACTCGGACCAGTTCCCACTCTTTTAGTATAAATACACCGTAATTCAGCCAACTTCGTGACGGCATTTACGTAAGGAGCACAAAACCGGTACAACAAAAGAACCATACATTAATCTCAATTCGGGCTACAGTTTTAAATTTGAAAATAACTGAAAAACAAAACTGATCAGATAGGACTGAAAACTGATCACTGATCAGTGAAGAACTGATCACCGATCAATGAGGAACGAAAACTGATCAGGTAAAACTGAAAAACAAAACAGATCAGGTAGGATTTTCACTTCCGGTATTATTTTTACTACTTTAAATAAAAAATTTGAATTAGTAGATTTGCCTTTCTTTAGGATATACTATCAACTTTGGTAGCCTAGATTTATTGGTAAAAAAAAATGATAACAAATAAGAGCATCAAGCGTCGATAGTTGTTACCTCAAGTGATTCTTCTAAGAACCAGTATTTAAACCATGAAGTAAATTTTATTTGATAGTAAAATTTTAATCTTTAAACAATTAAAAGAAAGCAACTCTTACTTGCATTGGGTGAGTTATCAAACGGGTATGTTACAACCAATGCTCCACCATGAAGGCTGGCGGAGAGAACAAAACTTTCTTTTGCTATCCATGATCTAAAAATAAAAACAACATTGTAATTAAAGAAAGGGATACAAAAAAAAAACACACGCTGTACTGTCACAAGAGCCCCCCACCTAAAATTCAGCTTATGGGTGCCCATGTACAGAACTAAGCCATTGAGCACATAACCGAAAAAAGGTGGATAGAATCGGCAGCAACAGAGCACCAAGACATCTGCACCATAATTAGACGAGATATGACTTTGTCACCAGTATTATAGAAGCCAAATAGATTAAAACAACATAAAATAACTGACACTTTTTCTCAAGGTATTCCCGATGGTGGACAGATGAAACTATATTTCAGTCAACATTTATTATAAAAAACATTCAAGTAGAAATAGCAAAAAAACATAAAACAACTAGAACAAATACTGACTGATAAAAAAGGAAGCAAGGATAAAGATCCACCCGAGCCATTGATGGCGCATGGAGCGTTGAATCAACGTTTCAGTTACTGGACGCATCTTACAGGGACATCTACCAGTCCTGTCTCCCAGCCTTGCAGCATCGGGAATCACGCCTCGGGCCCCATCGTGCCTAGTAGGGCAATAACGATTGACCAAAGTGGTTAATTCAGAGCAGAAAGGGTCATGAGTTTTTCTCACTACTGAATGTTTTCCAAAGATTTCTGGTTCTTACTAGCATATATTTTAACTATTTCTTCCTGTAGTTTTGTAGAACTTGTTCCGTTTCTGCTTAATATTTCCCCAAGTGAAATACTTCGTTTTATTTTATCTTTCTGCACATAGAATCCTGGTTTTCTTTTCTAAAGCCATTTAATAATTTAATTTATATAAATTATAATTTAGCTTAAGCTTTAAGCTTAACTGAAATACTTCGTTTTATTTTATCTTTCTACACATAGAATCCTGGTTTTCTTTTCTAAAGCCATTTAATAATTTAATTTATATAAATAATAATTTAGCTTAAGCTTTAAGCTTAACTGAAATACTTCGTTTTATTTTATCTTTCTGCACATAGAATCCTGGTTTTCTTTTCTAAAGCCATTTAATAATTTAATTTATATAAATAATAATTTAGCTTAAGCTTTAAGCTTAACTGAAATACTTCGTTTTATTTTTTTACTGCACATAGAATCCTGGTTGATTCATAAAAAAGAAAGACACAAATTTTAAAGAAGGCTTAATGCATGCCACAATCCAGCAAATCTTGGCCATTAGCTAGCTATATTTTAAGCCAAGTGTCACTGACTTAAAATACATCCTTAATAATATTTCATATTTAATTATATTTATTTTGTAAATGTAATTGACATATTTCAAGAGAACAAATTATATCATTCCCTCCTCCCAAGAGTGAACGTATCGATTTTATATCTATGACGCATACAACATTACAAAAGGAACATAGCCAAGTATAAAATACCCAGTGTAACTAGTCTATTTACAAAAGGTGTTTTAAGAAGTTTCATAATGCCTAGAGTAGAGCAAGTAAAGAGAGTAATTATAATGCCTAGAGGACAAATCAAGAACCTAGACATTCAAACGTGACAATCCGATCTGGCTGGATCTGACCAATCCAAGCAGCTAAGGTAAAGGGTATTGAACAAAAGTCAAAAGTAATGATAAACAAAAACGAAGAACAAAGAAATATACAGTCAGAATACTTACGTCAGCGAAAATCACAACGAGTCAAAAACAAAAGGGAAGAACAATGGAATATCCAGTTCGTAGATAATCGGCAGCAAGAACTAAAACAAGTCAAAACAAAAGTGAATTTCAAAGAAATATTCGGTTACAATACATATGACAACGAGGAGTGGAACGAATTAAAAATGAAAGTAAAAAGCGAAGAATTAAGCGGTTAAAAGATATGCGACATCGATAAAAAATAAATATGCGGTTAGAAGATAAGTGGCAGCGAGAATTACAAGCAACATCAAGAAAGCGAGTATGACTGGCCCCAAAAACCATCAAAATAGGTCAGGACTTTCAGGAAGAGTTCGTATTTTTCTCAGAATGGTTGTAACAAACCTGTGGTGATGTCATGACATCAACAAGAGGCTCACGTCTGTGGTTAAAAGACAAGCGACAATGAGAATCCACATATACAAGCCTGCCACGTGCCAAGTGCCGGGGTCTGGTGGCGAAACGGCAGGACTTTCATATATGTGTGTATATATATATATATATATATATATATATATATATATATATATATATATATATATATATATATATATATATATATATATATATATATATATATAATATATATATATATATATATATATATATATATATATATATATATATATATATATATATATATATATATACAACACTGAAAATTGGAAAAGCAATTGCCTTGGGAAGCAAATCCTAGGCCACCTAGGTTACCCGCTCTAGGTCCTAGAGCCTAAGTGTGGCTCCAGAGCCACTATCTCCAAAATCAACGAATTACCAAAATTCCAATTCATCTGATTTACCCTGGACTGTCAGAGAAAAGTGACTGGAAGTACATTTAATCCGTCGATCATATTATTTTATTATTACTAAAATACTATTACACAAGCGAAACGGTTATTCGGCCCAAAAAGCTTGGCTTGCTGTGGGCCACACAATACATTAATAAAGCACTGAAATAAGCATAAGCAATACACTAAAATCACGCAGTACATACAAAATAAAAAAAAAGGAGAACATACACTATAATACAGTAAAAATACTTAAAAGACAAGCAGTAATAATAATGATAATCAGAAAAAAAGAAAGTGTGAAAACAAAAAAAAGACCAAGTTGGTATAAGAGCATGAAAAAAAAGGAGTTGGAAAAATTCCTGAAAATAGTTTTAAAAGAAGAGGAGAGAGATATATCGGTTGGGATAGAGTTGGGATATCGGTTGGGATCTCTAAAGCGAAATCGACTGAAGAATTAGGGATTTTTTGTTGGCTATCGAATTATCCTTGTTCTGTGAATTATTAATCAACTGGCTCTTTAAGCCACCTTATTAGATACGATTTACAAGTGGCTTTTATGCGACATGAAAGATGACGATATAAAAATCTAAGAAGTGTCCTCACAAAGGAGTATCGATGTAAGGGACCCGTCTTCCCAGAAGAAACATTTACAAGCACACTTGGGTTTACGACGTCATGCTTTAAGCAACAAAGTCGCCAAAAACAAGAAAAAAATAAGTTGATTCCCGGCCAGGGAAGAAAGAGAAAAATGCAAACACTTCGGCTTAAATTTCCACTCAGCCATCCTAGATGGAGGATGAAGAATAAAAAGTCAACAGGACAATATAAAAATACAAACCTAGAAAAACAAAAACTAAAGTTGAAGAGGCCCTTTCTTAAGCAAAGGTGAAGAGGGCCTTTTCAGGACGGCTGAGCGGATGTCACAACCGAAATATACGAATTTTTCTCCTTTTTACTAATGACCGTGACTTACCTCGCTTTCCATCGCTGTCATATGCTTCCTCATTTTGTGATGATCTCAAATTATTTACAGCAACGTCCCCTCCTAGGAAAAAATACCCTAATCTCCCAAAATTTGGGAATTTATGTATGCAAACCGAGACATATCACTCACTTACTTGTAGGCTTCCGTTTCTTGTTGTGGATGTTTCATATTCGTTTTAAAATAGTCAGGGAAATTTCTATTCAAGTCAAAACCCATTGCATTGTATCTGAAAAAAAATATTGGTCAGATAATTATGGGCATTGTTGGGAGGAAGTACACTAAATTAGGCCATCAACCCTTTGATTTTCCAAGAAGAGACTCTTAGGGAATTGATTAGTAAAAAACAGCTACGACAAGACAAATAAGCATCTTTGAATACATTGCTATATATATTAGGTTTTAAGCGTACCACTGAAAACTTTAAGCTCTAAGAAAAACCACTGAAAACTTTAAGCTCTAAGAAAAATGTATTTTAAATATTGGTAATGAACAGTCAAAACCACTTGTCTACATATATATTATTTTATATATTGTTGCATGTATATTATATATTGCTGCACATAATTACATATTATTCAGAAGAGCAAAAAAAAACGCAAACACCAACAAATACAAATATAATATAACAATTTAGGATACGAGACATGAATTTAAACTTCGAACGTCATTTCGGTATTTCTTCAACTTGAACACGTTTCCCAAAGTTAGCTTTACAGAAATACATTAGAGTCGGGTTAGAAAAAAAAGGGCGGAATAGTACGGATACATGGTTTTCAAATAAACTTTCAAATGGGGATAAATCCATTTATTTAGCCAGTGAAAAAACAGGTACAACAGTCCAGATATTTGGGTCCCATATACAGCGACCGTCTTCAGTAGAAATACTCAGTAGAAGTAGAGTATTTCTACTGAAGACGGTCGCTGTATATGTGAGCGAAATATCTGGACTTTCGTACCTGTTTTTTCACTGTCTAAATAAATGGATTTATCTCCATTTGAAAGTTTATTTGTTCGTCTTAGAACGGCAGTGTGGTCTAAGAAAGCAACACCTAATTTAAAGGTGTTATGTCGAAAATACATGGTTTTCACCGCCTGCCTGCGATACAATAATTATGTAAATTATGAAATAACGTGATTTGCAAATTACGTTACAATGTAACGTAATAATATAATGTAATAATATAACGTAATAATATAACGTTATAATATAAATTATGAAAATAACTTGATAAGCAAGAGGCATAACATTCTCCAATATGTTTGGCTCTTTAATAAGTTTCTGCAGATTCATTAAAATATAAGGAAATAGTGGTAGAAGACTTTTTGCTTGTATAATTTGCAAAAATTCAATTACAAGCAAGAGTCGACAAGCACTTTCATCTTAAAGGAAGAGGGCTTAGACTCTTCTGCTGTGTCTGTGATTTGTTCACGGTATGTGTTCGAGGATAAGAAAAACACGTTTTCGGGCGTGTTCCCGGTCCGACGAAAAGTTAATGACATTTAATATTTTGTTCCAGATGAGAGCTATTTAATATCTGGAACGATCGAAAATTAAATCCGTATTAAATTTTGTATTAAATTTTTGTGAATGCATATTTACTGAATTAACTTCTGTACATTCATCATCAAAGTGGGGAAAATGGAGGCAAATGACCAATCTAATAGTAATTAATGAGTATTAAGGGATCAAAACTCACTTTTTTCATATTTTACTCATTCCTTATTAAAATTAATCGTGTTTTAATAAAAAATTACAATGCATATTAAGGCATTAGTTAATAAACTGTTCCAGGTTGGCAGTTAATTCGTATTAAATTTGAAGTAAATACGAATTAAATTGCAATGCCGGCCTGGAACACACTCTTCGTCGCTATCACATAGTAGCTTGGTTAGTTGATCTAACTTTGGCTAGTTGATCTACCTTTTATTCGTAGATCAAGAGTTATATGATAAGAATTATTTTGTATTGAACTTCCACTGTTTTGAGCTGAATCAAACATGTCTTTAAATTATTAATCCACCATAGAGTTAAGACTCGGCTGTTTCTCGTATTTAGGACAACCCTGAATACTATGTTAGAAATAGTCACAGGGCGTATCTAGAACAAAATCTTGGGGGAGGCCCAATATGACAAGGGCGCCAATGAGCAAAATCTTAGGGGGGTGGGAATGTAAGAAAGGGGCCAATAATTGACCAAACTGACAAATTTATTTAAAAAAAAGAGTAAAAAAGAAAAAAAAAACAGGATAAGAGGGTGCCATAAAAAAATTGGGGGAGAGGGCTCCCCTACCTCCTGTATCTGCCAGTGAATGGTCATCAATAAAAAACAACAGTTTTCAAAAGCATGCAAACAGAAATATTACGGCTTAAAACAAAAATAAATAATTCTTGGAATGGGGTATACCCGCTTTTCTAGGCCCACTCTTTACTGCTTACACTGAACTTTCAGCATATTATAGATATTTATTCTACTCTTAATAAGGCACAGGTTAAACTATAGAATAAACAGAGTGCTGAGGGGGAAGGCGTTTAGAAAGTGATAGACTGCATCATATACAGGGTAATTTTCTTCGATTTAGGTGTTAGTGTCACTCTATATTTTCATCATAAAATCTTGTTTTTTATTCAATTCCAGTTATGTTTATAGTCATATTGCTTTGTATCGATCCTCGACAGACCTTGCAATATTTTTTTATGTCAGTATTTCCCTTAATATGTATTTAATTCCAATTGGGGTAAATTGTAATTAAATAAAAAATCAAAGTTTTTCAATTGAAAGTAAGGAATAATATTAAAACTTAAAAGGAACAGAAATTGTTGAATTTCTCGTGTGTATCAGGAGTTGTTCTTAAAGAATCGGGGTTAAAAGGCAAACTTTAGCGTAAAGAGCGAGGTATTGATGAGGGGGCAATCTCCCTCATATACGGAATAATTTCCGTTTGTTTTAAGTTTTAAATGTTGCTACTTTAAGTTTTAATGTGCCTCCTTGTTTACTTGATTTTTGATCTTTTTTCACACAATTCTGGGAAATCGGCGTCCCTCCTCTATGGAAAATTCCCCCTCCACAAAAAATTATTCCCTGGAAAGTTCATCCCGAGTAAAATTGGCCCCATACAATACCATCCTCAGAAAACTTCCAGCGGACAATTCCACCTCGAAAATTCTTCTGAGGCTACTTTCATTTGAAAAAAAGAGTGGTTTCTTATTTAATTTCTGATCATTTTTCAAATAATGCCGGAAATCCTCTCCGTAGAAAATCTTTCCAGGAACTACCCATTCCCCAATGAAAATTTATCCCGCAGAAATAACACCCCCCCCCCACGGAAAAATTCCACAGACAATTCAAACCGCACGAAAAATTGCAACGAGATCGGTCCCATGGAACATCTCCACATGCAAAATTCAGTCGCTAACGTGAAAGTAAAACAAATAAAAAGAATATGGTATAATCGTTCTAGAAAATCCCCCGCTTGTGTAAAAATTTCCCCTGGAAAGTTTGCCCCTAGATACTTTCCTTCCCACGGAAGATCTCCCTCACCCCCCCCCCCCACCACCCAAAATGTCCCTATGCTTCTCAATAATAAATATCATATGTAAAAAATTGGAAAATTTCATAACTTACAGCCCTTTACCGAGGGGTTGTAGGGGGTCATGTCATTCCCAGAGGCATATCTATTGGACCTTTCAGCTATGCTGAACAAAATGGCTATCTAAAAATTTTGATCGGATGACTTTAGAAAAAAGGGGCGTAGGAGGGAGCTAGTTCCCCGTCAAATATTTTTGGTCTATTACAAAAGGCAATAAACCTTTCAATTTCTGCTTCAATGGGCCCTTTACTGATCTTCTAGGACCATTGGTTCAAAACGATTATCCCTGGAAAAAAAGACAAATAAAGACGCATCTTTTGGCGAACAACACAAAATTCCACATTATTGCAGATGGGAGCTTAGAAACTGTAAGTTAGGGTTCTCTGATAGTCTGAACCTGATGCTGCGATCCCTGACTTTTTTGGGAGTGTTTCCCACCTTTTTGGAAAATCAGACAAATTTTGTCCAGCTCATAAATTTTGATGGGTAAAATTAAAATTAATGAATTTTGTATATTTGGAATCAGCATAAAAATCGCTTTCTTTTAATGTATCTATTGTTATCAGAATGTCAATATTATCAAAGTCGCTCCTTACTTGCAGTTCGTTACCACGAACTGTTTGATGTGTGTCGTATTCATTGTTTCTGGAAGAACATCAGACTTTGGACGGCTTTCACATAATTCCTCAGTGAAATGTAAAAAACAAGCTACAGATTATATTATGAAATATTGTTGAAGTCTTTTTTTTGTCAAACGTTAATAACTGACGAAAAAGAAACATAAAGCACGAAAAAACATAAAGCAAAATCTACGTTTTTATTTCTTCTTGCTGCTGAAACTAGGGTGAATTGTTGCATAATTAAGGCTTTTTGTGATCCATACTCTTTCCTTCAAGTTCATCTAAAGGCCCTGTTCCAAAGCCTAAGGTGCCGGTACCCTGTGATAAAAGTGTTCTGGTACTTTCCCATTATATAGGCCTTTCTAAAAAGTCAAGTTTGGTTAAATGAAATAAAATAGGATTAATATATAATAGTTTATAAACAAATTTGGGCTTTATATTTGCACTTTAGGGGGGTGGGGGTGGGGGGTAAAGCATAGCATATATTAAATACGTAACCTAACCTAAGTACCTTTCCCGTCCCCCCCCCCCCCAAACCCCAAAAAACAACACTTTAAATATCGTATACGCAATGAAAACCCCGCTATGGATTGCATTACTCTATAGCCGTCTCTTGAATTGACCCGTCAAAAACAAGTTTTTCGTAACTGGTTTCCTTGTAAAGGCCCATATAATGGGAAAGTACCAGAGTTCTTGTCCAAAAGGGAGACTGCCAAGGCGTGCTTTCCTTTCCTGTTCTGTTTAACAGCTATGTTGTTGAGCCCCAAGAACATTGTCCTTCTTCTTACTTTCTAGTGATATCCATGCCTCTTTTATTACAAATTTCGATGATAAACATACATCATGTCAAACTATTGGATGTCTTCCTGAAATTTTCAAAAGTCTGCAAGATAACGCTTGATCTCAAACTTACCGAGGGACTTGGTCTTGAAAGTTCCTCGTTTTCACCTGACGTGAAAGTCCAATATGGAAGCCTTGTTTTCTCTCTGAACCCGTCAATAGGGAGTGTCATTTGTCTCTGCCTTCCATTCGTTCAACTCATTCTCACTCCTATCAGCCCCTGACAAACCAGAAGAATTGCTACAATATATTCATCTACAGTTACGGCAAAATTGCACTTCATCACACCTT
Source organism: Artemia sp. Qi Xiang Cuo (assembly GCF_049724085.1). NCBI lineage: Eukaryota > Metazoa > Arthropoda > Branchiopoda > Anostraca > Artemiidae > Artemia > Artemia sp. Qi Xiang Cuo. Next base: position 28,236,957 of record NC_142795.1, read on the forward strand.
TTTGCACATCTTTTAAACTCATTTGCACTTCTTCACATTCTGCACGTTGGTCCCTTTTGGAAGATGTTTACTAAATCAGAAAATAATTCGTTCCGGTTCTCCAGTTTTGCTAAACAGCAGCTTCCGCTCCCTCGTGGACCCGAAATAATTTAGGGGTTCGGAGTAGCTGACCCAGAGGAAGATGTAACTTAATTAAATGAAAACATAATAGAAACATTGTGATCTTTCCTTGGTAGCCTTTGCTAGTGCGTCGTGAATATTTAAGTTTATATATAACGTAAATATCTTACTAATATTTTTTATTGATCTAATTGGAGTTTCTATTTATTCGTTGTGAATTTTTGTTTCTCTTTCTGCTTTTTGCTCTTTCCTATCCGTTGTTTGCAGTATAACGTTACTGTATAGCGTTATGATGGGTTTTGCAACAGTTACTGTATAACGGGTTTTAGAATGAATAACAATCATAATAAGAGGGACTAAGCAAAAGACAAGGAGAAATAAAATTTTAAGAAATTATCGTGCAGAATTGCTCCAGGTCCATTTCCCCACTACTCTATTTTTGGAAAATTATCTATTATTTTTTTTTCCATCACAAAAAAACATCTAAAATAAAATAAAGTCAGTTTGGGCTAGGACACGAATTGGAGGGCTTTAGGTAAGATTCTTTTTTGGCGGTTTTTGAATTCCTTTCGGTGGGCGGGACGGGCTTTTTATAGCATGCCTAAGAACGCAAAAGTGTGCTATAAATAAATTTTATGGAAATTAAACTGTTATAAACGTAAAATATTATTTTCATTTGACGGTAGAAATAACAAATATTATTATTTCTAGTGAAATATAATAATAAATATTATCCGGTATTACTTGAAACACCGTCAAATATTACCGTGTGTACACCGTCAAATAAAAAATGTCATTTGACGGTAGAAATATAAAAATAAATATTATATCATTTATAATTATACTATAAACATAATAATATTATTATTGTAAGAAATAATAAATATTATAAAGAAAGGAAGAATTATTGCTGCTGTCAATGCGATTCGTATTGCATTGGATAGGTGTGATGATAATAAATTAAATTATTTTAAATGAATGACCTGGTTTTGTATCAATCTGAGGACAAAAAGAAGCAAATGCACAGCAGCCTAGGTCCCAAAGTAAAGATTTTGTTGTCTTCCCTTTTTTAGCAGGGGTAATCCCCCCTAGTCCCCCTCCCTGCCAGCATCTATGGTACTAGTAATTTCCAGTTAAAAATTATAAGTACGCTAGGAAGATTCTGTCTAAACTCGGTATGTCAGTATCCAGGATGGACAAATCGAATCCTAAATGGTGACCCAATTTATTGATTCTGTAACACACAAAAATTCAAAAGAATCTAAACTCTGGCGAATATTTTTCTAAAATTAGGACCCTAGGAAATTTAGTAAAAAAAACACGGGTGATTCGTAGCAGGTGAATATACATTAGCTGCAATTCACAAAAAATGAGAATATCATTGACATATAATAAAGTTCAATATTCTTAAAATTGAAATTTAAATATTTAAAGTAAGGTGATAGTCAGGTTTGTTGAAATTGTCAGCCACTATAACAGGTTAACAACTTATAGGGCCTGGAAATCTACTTAATTGACGGTTCAGACCGTCTCCCCTGTTAATCTAGAAAGTATCCGCGTTTTCTGTTAAAGTAATGGCTAGGTTTATCTTTAAAAATAGTCACCTTGTGGTGATAACACTTATTTACTTTTCTTAAACTAGTCCTAATTCATGTGGAGGTTTCTCCGATCCTCTTTCATTTTTGTTCCACCGCTCAAGATGTTCGACATTTTGCCAGCAATGGACTGATCCTGCAATAAATATAAGGCTTTTTAGACCAATTTGTGGGTGCCAAAGTGGTGCTCCCGAATTAGCGTTAATTTCCAGAAGATCACGATACTCATTCCGAACTAAAGGCAACATACGTATTTAATATACAAAAAGATTATGTTGTAAGTAACCTATAATCCACTTTAGATTCTTTTGGACAGGCTACTAATATCCCCAATATCAAGGGGGAGGTTTGAGGGGTTTGAACCCTCCCCCTAAATGTTTGTGTGACTCGTAAAACTTAACAAAAATGCATATATACAAATTCTTGATGCGATTTTTAAAGAATTCTTTTCAAAAATCCAAAAAATCCCCCCCCCCCGAACAAAAATCCTGGATACAATCCTGATCTGCTGACATCCTCAAAATCTAGAGAACTTCTCCTTCAATATATTTCTGGGCTATCCGTGCCACCTCCTTGTAAACACCATGCTAAGTTTGAAGCATTCGATCTGCTCAAGCTGAATGACATCCAGCCGTGCTAATATCAGGAATTTTGCACTATGATCACGCAATAGAGTGATCGATCATAAGTGATCAAACTGATCAATGATGTCTAAAAGAATTTCGGACTCTTTTTCTTAATTTCAGGATTCTCGACGTATGGTTAGTTACAAGCACCGCAGACAATATATTGAAAATGCAAATGCAGCTAAAGTATTAGAATGTCGGAAGGATTAGGTATTTAAATTCTAGCAGTAGACTATACTGCTAATACTACAATGGAAACTGGGAATACTTGCCTTCCCTGTCCGCCCTGACAAGACCCTTCTCTTGATACTTCAAAACCATCTGGATTCAAGGAGGGCAAGATATGAATCTTCGTATGATCCAGTAGCCATTTTACATAGGGTTCAGTGTGATATTTAGCCAGCAGATACTGAAAAAAAAAGATTAAAAATAAATCATAAAAGGAAAAAATATTCAAAAAACTGTTCTTGTATATTTCTAAAAGATTGTACATTTTTGAATAAATCTTTTTTTATGTTCTTGTGCGTTTCCATCGTTTCTTATGCGTTCTTTGGGCTTTGTTTCTTAAACAATCAAAACAACGCTTGCCACCTGAAGTTTCAGATATGTCTCAGGCAAGGCCGTATCCAGGATTTTTGTCCGGGGTGTGGGGCAGATTTACAAAAAAAAAAACTTTAAAAGATGCATTAGAAATGTGTTTTCATGTTTTTTTATTACGTTTTACGAGTCAGACAAACATTTCAAGGGGGAGGGGTTGAAACCCCCCACCCCCTATCGATACGGCTTTGGTCTCTAATGCCTTACAAATGTTTGAAATTTGTTGTTACAATAAACTAAAGTTTTTACCACATTCACGTTTCTTTTCTTTTCTTTTAGTTTTTGAATAGCGTTTTTACACCTTTTTATGATGTTTTCTAAAGTGTGTTAACTGTTTAACCCAATATTCGTTTCAATTATTCCTATTTCCTAGTGATCGGAATTTTATCATAGTGCATCAGGGACATACTCAGAAGGGGAAGGGGCTTGGCCTCATAGTCTGTTTTTCTTTGAATTTAGATGTTTGCAAGAAGGTTAAGAAGATTTGAGCCTGATTTTAACAGCTTTTTTGTATAACTACCGTCTATTTTCACATAGTCTTTCGACTCTGACAAGTACCCAGCTCAAGAGTTTAAACACCTCTCCTATTTATAATTACAACACCTCTCCTATTTACAATTACAATCATCTCTCATAATTACACTATAAACTCAAGACTGTTTTATTTACCCGCAAAATATTATAGCTTGTGAGAATTCTGTCTTCGAAAAGGGGGAAGGTAGAAACTTGAGATTACATTATCTGGTCCTAATTTGGGTTCTAAATTTGTTTCTAGAATTTTTTTCCATGTTACGTAGCAACTGTACCAGTGAGCAAAAAACTGATCTTTCCCTCTTTTACCATAAGAAAATAGGTATAAGGTTTCACACATCCATCCATTTTAGGGAGGGGGGGGGTCTTATTATCAAAAGTAATACTTTAATTTACCTGCAATTAGAATATAAAACAAATATGGGTTGTAATTCGTTTTGCAAGGCCTCTGCCTGAGAAAGAAAAATGCCTCTGAAAATTTAGTTCTATAAAAAGCTATCAGTTTTCCACTGACCTGTTTAGTTTATATATTGGAAAATCAAAATTTTGGTAAACTGGGCCTTAGCAATTTTTTTTTCCTTTTGCTTTTAATTCAGTATCTTTTAATCATGCTGTTAGAGTGGGCTCTGTGTTCTTGTTAGATATTCTCACCAAAAGAGGGTTACATTTCCTAGGCTATTTATTCAAAGGAAAACTTGAAAAACTTTCGAATACCTCAATCAAATGAAGAGAAACTTCCCGTCCAACGGCTTCATTCCCGTGGATATTCCCAACAATTTTGACATTCGGTTTTCCAATATCTATTTGATTGGCTCCATTTGTTACCAAGACGACCCAAAGATCTCTGCCTAGTACAAAAGAAGAAAAATCTGAATTTTACAACTTGTAAGAGCAGCCAAAACCAGCGCAGCCCCTTCTCGAAATTTTCCCCGAGACCTTGGGATTTCATTTCTGTGACTAAAATCTAGGGAAACGAAATACAAAATACGAAAATATGCATTCAAAGATCCCCTTGAAAAATATATCAAATATGTATTTAAAACGTGCTCTGTTAAATTGAGTTTTACACCTTATTTCCCCAAAACAAGTAAGCTGAATCGTTATTGTGCTTTTCAGCATCAAATTTTACTTTTTTTCCGAAGGGACTAAACCAAGCATGAACTCGAAGAGAAGGAAGAGCAGCCAATCTGTCTAAGCTCGCACGGAAGGTTTTTTTTTTGTTTCATATTCAGAGACTAAAGATTTGCAAAAAAAAGTCGGAATCGAACTAATGAAATTATAATTTTATGCAGAAAATTAGTTAGTTGTCGGATAAGCATACTATATTTTAATTATATTATACAATCTCGAGTAACTCTATAAGTCGTAAAAAAGGCGGTGGAAGTCGGAAAAAATGAAACCTTTCACTTTCACAAAAATTATTACAGTCGGTGCCAGCAAATCATTCGCTAATACAAATTAGTAATGAGAGAAAAAGGTTTTATTAAAAAAAATATAACATATTAACAACAAAACCCGAAGTTTATTAAACTTATATGGGTACACATCACCCTTTACAAAACCCTACATACACAATTACTACCAGCCAGCCTTAGACCCCCCCCCCCAAAAAAAAAGGACAAATAATAATAATAAGAAAATAAATAAATAAAAATAAACGAAATAAATTAATTTCTAATAACTTCACGACCTAATTGGATACCGAAGACACAAAACTAAAAATCATTCATTCTATTCTACCTCCTCGTCGCCCTCCCAAAAAAAAAAGTGTCACAATCACTTGAGAGAAAATTCGCCCAGCAAGGATTAAAACTCATATGTAGACAAACACTGTCCTTTTAATTTACTACGAAATTCATTTAGCTCATCAATTGTTGAAATTGCCTGCGTTAATGGTTCCCATACCCGAGGGCCAACATGTCTTATGGAAAAAACGGATCACTTTGTAATAACCTGAGGTCGCCGAACTAGTGTTGATGTTCTATTCGAGTAACTATGAAAATTAACACCACTTGTAAACATTTCCCTAAAACACTCAGGTAATAATGCGTGTGTATATTTAAACATAAAAAGAGCATTATAAAAACGGAATAATCCAGCCATCGGTAATATATTTACTTGATTATATCTATGTCTAACAGACATATTATGATTATCTCCAGTTAAAACACGTAGAGCATTATTTTGTAAGCTTCTAAGGGGACGAAGGTGAATTAAAAACGTGCTTGACCACACAAGGCAACCATATAGAAGGTATGGGTGAACAAAAGAAAAATAAAGCAATCTCATAATGTCTTTCGGAAAAAAGTGCTTCAGTTTCCTCATAATCCCAACATTTCTTGCCACTTTGCCACTAACACATGAAATGTGCTCTTTGAAGTTAAGGCACTCATCAACAATCACCCCTAGATACTTTGTCGAAACTTCCCGAGGCAGAATATTTTCACCTAACTGTATTTTTTCAATTCAAGGGTAGTAATTGCTACTTCTCCCATACATTACAAAATGGGATTTTGCATGGTTAGCTGAAGTCTGTTAACCCTCATCCATTTCTCAATGTTTAACATGCCAGTCTGAAGATTCTGTATAAGCAATTCCCCGGTTTTTGCAGCAACAGTTAGATGCGTGTCATCAGCAAAATAAGGCAAAATAGATTTTGATGCTCCAGTATCACGAAATTTTAAATCAAAAGACAGTCCATCGATAGCATTTCGCAGGTCATCAATATATATAAGAAACAGTAGTGGCCCCAAAACAGACCCTTGAGGGACACCGAAATCAACACTTTTAACTTGCGATTTAATTTCACCAGCACTGACAAACTTCTTTCTATCTTGGAGAAAAAATTCCAATAGACGATAAAACATACCTCGAAAACCACAATTCCTCAGCTTCACCAGAAGAATTCTATGGTCCACTGCATCAAAGGCTTTCACAATGTCCAAAAAAACAGATGTAACTTTTCACCCTTGGTCCAGAGCGTCGTTCACAGAAGTCGTGAGAAAAAGAAAAGCTTGATCTGTCGACATTGCTTTTCGGAATCCAAACTGAGTTTTACTAAAATACTTTTTATTCTCAAGAAAATCAAACATCCTGCCACTAATCAATTTTTCAAAAACTCTCGATAAAACTGGCAGCAATGAAATAGGCCTATAATCATTCGGCAAATTTTTTCCCCCGCCCTTAAAAAGCAGAACCACTCTAGCAATTTTCATAAAATCGGGAAAAACACCAACTTTTAGGCACATATTAAATATAACACAAACCTGGTCGCATATTTCCGAGAAAACATACTCAAGTACACGCAATGAAAGGAAGTCAGCACCCGAAGCATTATTTCTCATGTTCCACAATGTGGTACATAATTCACTAACAGTCACTGGTTTCAGATATGCAGATACATCACTTTCCTCGGGTAAAAACTGGTGGTATGTTCCATCCTCAGAAAATTTTCTCGTGGAGTTCACTATCCGTTTACCAACAATAGAAAAATGGTCACACATATTATCTACAATCGAAGCATCAGTGTTGAAGTAAAATCACGTAAGCAATGATTATCGGCACACGTTATGCTCATACAAACTGAAAAATGAGCAAGTAGCTCATGAGCTTAGGCATGAGCATGCTGCAGCTGAGAAAATACGTACTGGGCGACGGAGCAGGTAAGTTTCCTGGAAAATGACTTTCAAGTTTTAACAACAATATAAAAGAAAATGCTGACATTTCCTCAGACGATTTGACAGAGGCCCAAAATTAAAGCAGCTCTTTTTTTTACTTAACTATATTAGCGTACAAGATGTCAGAATTTACTGGCAACGTATGCAAATCTACCAATCATCTATGGTTCATTGTAGCTTGCTTTTTACCCACCCAAAAAATTCCAAATATTTTTCTTAAGAGTAGTTTTCAGAATAGATGCCCTGTCAAATGTCAATGTTATACTACTAACAACTCGGTTCAGTATGAATCCTCCTTAGGCCAACACAGTTACACACACTCCTATTTTACCCCAATCTACTTAAGCTTTAAGCAAAGCATCATTATTAATTGTCGGTACTTATCAATTAGCTGGAACCCACGCGAGAAGTCAAGTTTGGTTAATGCTAATGAAACAAAACTAAATATGATGGCAATATAATTTAAAAACAAATTTGGGCTATATATTTGCACATTAGGGGGGTGAGGTGGGGTGGGTTGGGGTTAAAGCATGGCATATATTAAATACGTAGCCTAACCTAGGTACTCCCCCCTAAACCCCCCCCAAAATAAAGTTTTTTTCAAAATACAAAGGCCACTTCCAACCCCGCTTGAAGACGAGCTATTTTGCGTTTGGTCCCAGATGAATGACCGAAAAGTACAAATTTTGCAATCCATCATTTCCCGTCAATTGATAATTTGGCAAAGGTAAACCTCTGATAGTAATTTAGATATAGATGCATCAGAATAATACTATTGGTTTTCTGAGAAGTTTAAAAGTTGTTCGTTCAGGTTAAACCCTAAAGGCTAAGAAACAAAAAAACCTTAGTGTTTTTCAGCACGTTTGAATGAATGAGACGTGACGTGCATATAACACCCAACAGCAATATTTTAAGAAAATGGATCAATGAATGAAATTCGACAAGACGCAGCGACGCATTACAAACAGGGTTGCCAACTGGACACAATCTATGTCAAAAGGACATATTCCCATATGCCAGGATGCAATGACGTAAAAGGGCAAAAAAGTGACACATTTTAGAAATTGGGGACATAAAAGGGCAAAAAATGGACACATTTTGTGAATTTGTGACATAAAACGAAACATTTCCCAACTAGATGTATATTTTGTTAAAAATAATATATTACTTTTCATCAAGTAGTGCTTTTTCTCGTTTTTTTTTTAGCATCCAGGTTTTACCAAACATGTTGTAAGTAAAGGATTTTCTCCAAAGCAAGAGATTTACATGTTTATTCGAGTTTCGTGCTTTCACACAAAGTCATTTTGTATGACTGTTTTATATGGATTTTTTTCGTTTTCTTCATATTTTATGTTAACTGGCCGCTTTGAAAGAGGTTTACAAAGCGTGTTTTGGTCAATAATACAATGGATAAACAAATCACCTCTAGTTTTGAAGATTTAAAGATGGACGCGTTTTAGATAAAAATGACACATTTTTGGAGGTTTGGGGGAGACATTCATACACCAAAAAGTTGGCAACTCTGATTTAAACAGTCACAGACGATTAAAAAGAATTTAATCTTGTACAAAGAATATCTTCAGATTCTTTTTGCAAAGCAGATGGTGGTGACAATAAATTTTCACAATGTGGTGGCATGTGTGCACCAAAAATATCTTGTGATTTAACGAAACAAAGTTTGGACTCGGTCATAACGGTCGGTGGTTTTTTTTTTTTTTTGAACGAATGAGTTTTAACCCAATCATATGAACAATAATGAAAGTATTTGCAATTTTATGTAGCAATAAATAATAAGGAATATCAAAATGCTCATGTTAATTCAGCTTTAAATTACCAATAGCTGATTTGTTGAACAGGGCGGGGTAGAATCCTTTTTTAATACTGGGCTGACAAAACCACACTACAATCTAATTTTTTTTTCAGAATTGTTTCTAGCAAGTACTTCGAGGGGATGGGCAGAAACCTAATTTGGCAAGAATTACTTCACCCAGGTTAAATAAAAAGTCTTCAAAATGAGCTACCTTTTTGTAGCTATAGTATTTTTAGTGGATTTAATTACTACTATGCCATAGCCCATTTATAGACATAGCCCATAGCCCATTATGTCGGTTTAAAAGGAAATTCACAAAAGGGTCCATACAATGTATTTCACAGCCCTTTTATGACTTGGGCGTCTCCCAAATGTCATGAGTGATTTTTGAGCTGCCTTTAGGTAAAAGTACCTTTCATTAAAAGTAATTACTGCAGTAATAAGTCATGGTTGCGCAAGTAAGTTTGACACAAATTTAACGCATGTCATACTTGATTGACAGGTCCTTAGACAATTTTTTTTTTATAAGGGATTAAATTAAGATTTTTATTTTGAAATTCGCAAATAAATAAATTAAACAATACTATCGCGATGGAGAAAACCTATCAGAGTTTACGGTCGCATGAAAGTCCACGTAACTACTTACCTATTAACACCACTTTTAAAAATCCAAAAAAAACCCTCAACTATCTAAAAAATTCTATTATAAATAAACCAAAAATTAATAAACTATAACCTATATATTAAACAAAAGATAACTGAATTAAAAATAATAACAGATAAATAAAAATGAAAAAGAAAAATAATCATAACAAATCCAGTCTCCATCACTCTTCAATACTCAACTCCCCCCCCCCACCATGCCCTCCCCACCCAGTGGAGAATCCGGGGGGGGCAAGGGGGCGCGTACCCCCCTAACGTAGTCTAAAGTAGTGTAATTTACTTAATTATTGCGTTAATCAAACTTGCTCCTAACGCAAGTTTATCGGATCAACCTATGTTGCCCCCCCCCTAAAAAAAATCCTGGATCCGCCCCTGTCCAAACCCCACCTTACACCCCTGCCCACCCTTACCTTTTCAGTTCCTAAGACACTGTCATTTATTTATTGAAATCTTTAAACGTATATTGCATGTTTCGCTGATGAACTCAGTCACTTTTTTTCTAGGAAAAAGACCCCTTTGCAAGTTTTTGGCTAGTTCGCACTGAAAAGTAACGCTCTGTTGTTGGCAACCATATTTTAAATTAGTAAATTCGAGTAAATTTCATTCTAAATTACTTAAACAAGGTTTGTTTAACAGGAAATCTAAGCGTGATTTGGGTTTTACCTTGTACAGACTTTCCAATGGAATAGAGTTTGGCAAGTTGGGGATACGCCGCAGCTGTTTTCCTTAAAAAGTCAGCCATTACTGTATAATTATGATAAGTAAAATCCAATGCAGGTGGGGGTGGTTGTGGCAGTGGAGATTGGTCGAATTTGGCCTTGTACATATCCAATAAACCTGTAAAGATGCTATAATAAATTGTTCAAAAATTCAACAAAAAGGGAAAGGAAGAGAATATAAGTAAAGCTGAGATTATCGAAATGTGTCCCTGTCCACCAACAAATTCAGTGTCCTGAACGATCTTTTTGACTTGAATTTGATAAACTGAAGTTTTAAATCCAAATATTTTTGGTTCCTTTTAATACATTTTATAATATAGGACAGTCTTGAACCGATATAAAATTAAAAAAAAAATATCAAGTTTTATACACAGCTAAGGAATCATTAAATTTAAAACGGACTGAAATTACCAAGTATTAGAGCCCTTTTACCCCAAACAAAGTATAACAAAACATAACTTACCCTTTCCATAAAACGTATTCATGAAACTAATAAATTATGTGTATTTTGTCTTCTTTTTTTAACAAGATAAGATATATTTATGATTAAATGTACGTACACTTAAACACTATACCACCCCCTAGAGGCTCCTTGGCCTGCAAAAAGGGGGCAAGGGGCTTTCCCCAATGTGGTGGCAAGAGACAGTGGTAAGTCACCTTCTGTCTAATTTTGATTATTTTTGTGCCTTTTAACTTTAATCACCTTTACTTCTATACAAAACTGTTTCTTTTTTTATAATGTTTGTCAGTTTTGTCTGGATCTTTGGCTCCTTTTAAGCACCTTTTAAAAGCATAAGACGAACCTATCCCAAGGGTTAGTTCTGGCCTTTTGCCTTTGAGAATGGCCGCGCTATTTTAAATGGACACTAGGCTAGCAGCACCTCGCTCGAGGACAGCGTTAGGCTTATTACCTTTCTAAATGGCAGCCCACTTCAGCTGCGGCAGAAAGAGATGAAGAAGACAGAACATGCGAGTATATTCCAGGCAAACATACCCTAAGCTTGTAATTTTGAATGAATTAATCACCATTATGAGGGGCGAAGGGTGGGGTTGATAGCAAAAAAAAATTTCATATGGAGGGCTTTTAAATTAAAAAAATAAATTGGAAAAAGTACCATTCTTCCTTCTCCATACCCCTTCCGAACTTCCCCTATGCTGAATAGCATTGTACATCAACCCCAGCATCTAAGATTGAATTTTGAACTGACAGCAATATTTGCGTGGATTCCAACATTTTGCTGCAATTGTTGAAGCAGCATAAAAATGTTTCCTCAGTGAACACATTTTACATTTATTTATACCTGAAAACTACGATTTTCTAACATTTTTCTTTTGATTGTTTCAAAATTATGAAACTCTATGGTGGCACCACATTTTCGTCACCGTTATCGCAATGAACCGTGAAAATAAACGAGCAAAACCAACCTATTAAATCTGACAACGCTTTTCGTTCGTTAAAATTCAAAAATAAACTATGTGTTTACTCCAAAGATAACTACAGCTTCAAAGGCAAACTAAACCTTATTGACCTGTTTGGTGCCATATTGTTTAGCTGATATTTTGGTGATTTTCACCAGTGTTTATTTTTTTTTTAATTTGGCACCCACTACCCCCAAAAACTCCGTAACTGTATATGGATGTCTTTTTCTTTAAGAATCGAATTTTCGATTTATCCTAATCTTTCAAGGAATCAATATTGTGCAAGTTTTAACTTGACCGATCAAAACAATCACAATCCATTTTTACTGTCCTTGCTAGTTTAAATAATAATATGAGAATATTTTTGGTGGTTTTGAATTGATTGTGTTTCTCAATTTTTTATAAGGCCAATCTGGCTAGTGGCGGTTTTAGGTCTTGACGGGGGGGGGGGCAGCCAACCACCAGGTTTTCTGACATCAGACATTAAATTAATTTAATTTTATGTTTATACACTCCTATGATATACTTTACCCTCCCCCAGACTATGAGGCCTAATCTAAAACCGCTACTGAATCTGGCCTCTTATGGGTAAAGCCGCCCGCCAGCTTTTCTGACATCAGGCATTAAATTAATTTTATTTTATGTTTATACACTCCTATGATATACTTTACCCTCCCCCGGACTATGAGGCCTAATCTAAAACCGCTACTGAATCTGGCCTCTTATGGGTAAAATATATCGTGCTATGGCATAAAATGAAGAAATACGACTCTTTGATGTTGTGCAATGTCTTTTGTTGCTAAAAAGATGAATTAGTTATAAGAATTCTAATTCGAATAAGCTTTTTTCTAAATTCTACGACTAAAAGTTTATGACCATCAATTGGTATGACCACCAAGAACATGATATGTTTATCATTCGAGGCAGATGTTTGAAAAGTCAAATCAAAGATTTCCATTGTGCTGAGTTAATTTATATGATTATATTGAGATATTGTCATTTCTTTGAGTTGCCCCTCCCCCTTTTTGTGACAATCATTAGAACTCCTCATGCAAATTACTTTTCATGGATACCACAACACTGACGAATATATGTTTGGAATCAGCGTAAAAGTTTACAGGATTTTTACTATATATGTTCCCCCAGCCCTTAATTTTACAGTAGCCTTGACACAGGGCAAAAATTGCTATGTTTTAGACCAGTGGTTCTCAAACTTATTTAGACACTGTACCCCTTTTTACCCACAAAACATTTTAGGTACCCCTTCTCAGTTACCGGTACTAAGTAAACTATGGACAAAATATAAATAAAATTACCAGTCCTAGAGTTGAAGAGTTGTTTTATTTATTTGTTGGCCGGCCGCGTACCCCCTAAAATTTTTGCGTACCTCCAAGGGATACGCGTACCACAGATTCAGAACCACTATTCTAGACATACGCCACTGTATTAACCTATAATATACTACAGACAGCGATTGTTTCAGCAGGCCCCTTGCAATTTTCTTCCATACCATCAACAAGGTTTTCCTAAGGTATTTGAAGCAGGCAAAACCGGTTATTAAGTAAAAACCGGTTATAGGCAAAACTGGTATTTATCATTTATAGTCACCATTCTTGTTAAATGATAGGTAGCGCTTCACCTGCTTGCACTTCCATATCAACTGATATCTAATAAGACAATAAATCTACCTAATAGCCCTTGCTTGCTACTAATTTGTATTTTATTTTTAACCTTTCGTTAAAACCACTCTCTCTAACATGGGCACACACAGGAAGAGATAGCTTATTTACTTAAGTAAGAACAAATACCCGATGCCAAATACCAAATACCTATTTTGTTTTATTGTGTTTTGAACCACACAAAGAAGCGGAAAAATAAAACAAAGTGCTAAGCCTAGTCAAATAATGAGATGTCACTAACAGAATTTAAGTAAAAAAAAATCTAAAATAAAAGTAATTTTTTAGTTCTTTCTGTGATCAATCCAAGATTTTCGCTTTAAGTTTTCAATATCAAAAGTTTTTCGCCTTAAGTTTTTCTTCTTTTACTCTGATTGTATCAATTTGAAGAAAATTTTGCCCTAAATACAACCCTAAGCAGGGGCGTAATTTGCTATGGAGCAGGGCGGAAGGGGGTAACTGTGCCAAAGATCCCAGTTTGCCCCCCGCTGCTGAAATTTAGCGTATTCAAAAATCTTGTCCAAGCTAAGAGAGGCCTACATAATTCAAGCAAACAGAGAAACAGATCAGTTTTCTTTAGTATACCTTTGCCTTTATGATACTATATGGCTCAAATTTCATTTTTCACTTGACTTGGGAAAAATGGGCTACAACTTTACCCTCCCCCTGTGATTTTGATGAAATTACGCCACTGACCCTAAAGTCAGTTTATATTGATACTTTTACAATTTCTACAATACTTCTTGAATTTCAAGTTGATCCCTTTTTAATTAGAATAATTTCGTCTTCCGTATCAAATTGAACACAAGTTGACAACTACCTAAATTTATATTTTGATCCCCTCCCAATTTACAGTGGTGTACCTCAGGGAACCCTCTTATGCTCCGTTTTTTTCTTGCAATGATAAACAACCTTGATGTCGACTGGTTTTTATACTTTATCCTGAGTTTTCCAGGTCAAAAGTGTCCCCTATATTATTAAAATATCCAAGTTTTAGAAATTGTTTTGTTATCTACCCCTGTCTCAAGAATAAAATCTTCTTAATTTTGGATTTCTTATTTCATTCCCTATTTACAAAAACTTAAAAAATCTTGATTTGAAATAGACACTTCTGCGAAACGTACCTGATTTAACGACTGGGTATTCTTCAACAGGAGAGAAAGTTCTTCTGTAATAGGCATTTTTACTCTCAGCAGCAAGCATAGATTCTGTTTTCAATGACTGAACTACATGAAGCAAGTTCTCTGTTTGAGAAGTCGGAACTGAAAAAAACAAACAAACAAAGAAAACTTAATTAATTTTACTCATTTGATATGTTGAAATTCATAGCTGAACTCATACATGGAGAAGTTAGCCAAATTAAATTATGGTTGAACTCAGAGGATTAAGTTTAGAAATGTCATTTGCGAAAAAAAAAAAAAAACTTTGAAAGTACTGAAAGTTAAAGGCGGCTAAACTTTGGAAGTACTTTTCAAGATGTCCTTCTGTAGGCAAGTCATGTTGTTTAAGCGTTAAATCGGGTTTATTGTGTTTTTGTTTTTCTTGTTGTTGTCAAATCCATCAGTAATGCGGTTTTTCGAATTGTGATAGGTAATAGAAACATTTATACTATACTTAGTACTATATATTTTGTACTATAGTACTGTATTATTTAGTACTATATACTATATTTAGGAATATTAGCAGGAATTTTCTTCGGTCGAGGGTGGCAATAATAAAAAATCAAGAAGGAAAAACAATACAACAACAAATTTGATTTGATAATGTAAATAAGAAGTGCCCAAAAATTCAAAAAATTTAGGATTTCGGGGAGAGAATTGGGCCCCAAGGTCCTCCCATTGCGGATGTTTCTGATGCATACATACAGTTATTTCGACGTAATCTAGGAAAAAATTATTCCAACTGAAAAAATTAAAATGAAACGAGAATATTTAAAACAGGTAAAACTTTTAATATGAGAGGGAACGCTTTTTGTAAAGGGAAAGCCTACTAAATTTACAGTTAAACACCTTTATAGGTGTTACTAAAGGCTGCTTCACTTATGCAACGTCGGTTTTACACTACAAATTACAAGGATATCGAAACTCTATATTTTATTTTTGTGCTTCACGTTTGAGGCTTTACACCTTCGCTGTCTTATTAAAAGCTATATATCGTTTTTAATATTTTTATTTTATTTTAATTGTAATCAGAAATTACAAACAGAAATATTTAATTAAATATTTTAATTATAAAAAGCTGTGTTGTCCAAGAAATTGTTGCCTAACTGAAAGGATGAGATGATCACAAGGATTTTTATTATCTCGATTTTAAGCGCTTATACAGCATTAATCGCGATAGCAGACATAACTGAACTTCTTAATTTAAAACCAGTGACCCCCCCCCCATTTAACGTCAAATTGACTCTCGATTTTTTACACGCATAAAGTTATTTCCAAAAACATAGTTGATGCTCGTTTTTGTCTTGTTTAAAACAGGTATATAAGGTAAAAAAAAAATCTTGGCTGGCAGATACTGTTTTTTCAAAACCCAGATCCCACTGAAACGCACTTAAGTATATAGTTGACGGTACAAAATACAAAATTCACTAAAAAAATACCGAAACCTGTTTTTTTAATACAAATGCTGTTTTCTAATGCTGAAATTCGTTGATTAATGCAAAATAGCCCAAATATTAATAAAAGGTTTTCCTGCCATTAAAATTTTATTTTCCGTTATTAAAATGACGATGATAATTTCCTTCAGTTGAGAAAATAGCCCGACCAGAAGAATTAATTTTTTTGACATTTTGCCGAAAATCGTATGTAGTCATCATATATCTCCAAAAAAAACTCTAAATAGCCAGCAAATCAAAAAAAGGAAATGAATATTTTTAACCCTCCATTCTTATTTGGGCCACCCCATACCATAAAATTAAAACCAGCAGCGTATCTTCCCACTGAATTTTCTGAATTGTTACCATGGCAGATTTAAAAAATGTTACACTTGGACGGCTCAACCAGGCATGTGGACAAAACAGGCGAATTATATTGAAAATAAAGCAGCAACCCCCCCCCCTCCGTGCAAGTTACTTGGATCAACTATTTATGCCAATTTACCTTTATCAAAGACAAAGAACAGGAACATTTCAGGAATGCCTAAAGCTGTCATGACAAATTACACAAAATTCTTCAAACAAAAGTGGAACATCTATAACCTGTTTTTATGGCAAAATAATAGTTTAAAAAAAAAGGAACGGACCGGATATAGGAACTTCCTTTTGTTATCCTCTTGTTACCGTTTTGTTATGATTTTTATTGGCTTATTTTATTATCTCTTGTGTAAAAATCGCAAAATATCATTAGACTACAGGGAAAAGATATATCCCTCAAAGAATTCTAGGTTCTTTGGTCAACAGCATTGACAATCATGAGCATCTCATTGCCAATCGTAGCTATAAATGACAGTTATATCGAAATTTGCTAAGTAAGTATAAAACTTGAATAGCCTATATTATCTAATATAATCACAGTACTTCCACTTCAACCGTATTTTAGAGTGCAATACTTTATATTGAATTTTTTTTTGCCATTTTTTTTCACAACCGCTAAAATATTTTATTCTAATTTAAATTTGTTGTTTCTAATTTTTTTTTTCGTGCAGAGTATAGAGATTGTTGCTGGATTTCACATGAATTTTGAAACAGAATAACAATGTAGAAAGACATGCCAACATGGCTGAAAAACATGAATTGCCTGGATTGCGCTTTTCAGTGTTCTTGAAAAGCAACCCAATCTCAGTGGTAGCATCTCTGAACTGCGTACTGGATTTTTGTCGAGTAGAGACCACTATCATAAATATTAGAGATATTTTTTACCCAAAGGACATCTTCGTCTTTACGGAAAATTGATAATGCTTTAAAACTTATGTCCTTCTGGAAACAGTTAGACACAACAGTTTTTTTTACATTTGTTTCCCTGCTATGACAATCAATAGGAATTGAGCTATCAGGAATTCCACTTTATTTTCCAGACCACCATCTAGTAGTAGAGCAGACTTGACCAAATGAAGAGATTCGCCACTGGTAAGTGAATCCTGACAATGTGGTACAGAAATTTTATACTGAAGCTGTGTCCCATCCAGTTGACGGATTTCCATTTGGTCATGATACCTCAATATTATCGGATACATTAGACCCAAAAGTCGCATCAGACGGCGATATCTCATCGATAGGTCCTTTTGTCAAATGTTTGAACTTTCTCAGGATTTTAAACTAGTTGAAAAAGAGTGACGGGCATTAATGTTACCAATTCCTGAAGATAGATTGACCAGTGGCAGAAACCCCACTGGTTATTGGAACTGGGTGGCGCCCATCAAGATGTCATTTGAAGTCCCAAGGTTCGGTAACGTTCTTCGAGTAATTCGATGTATTTTTGGACTGCCCTACTCGAACACCGTTGCGGAAACACTATTCGGCGAAAGCCGTAAAAAAAAAAAAAAAAAAAAAAAAAAAAAAAAAAAAATGGAAAGAGAATTAGCTTAAAAACGTAACTTTGCCTGCGAAGATTTCTGTCAAGCATGAGATAAAGCGTAAAAGCCGCACACTCTTCACCAAGAATGAACATCATTAAAAATTGCGTCTTTGAAATCTAATTCAATGCGTCGATTGTCAGGAAGGAAAACAAGCATGGCAACGACAGGGATAACTTGTGTAAAAAGGAAATTCTTCAATTAATCATAGATAGAGAAAGAACGATTCCAAAGCCTCTAAAAAAGAACTTTGCGTCATGAAATGGTTGTATGACTATTTTTGTCATCTCGTTTTTATGGTTTTATTAAATGTTTATTTAAATTCAATAGAACATCCCCTCTGTCATGATAGGCTTTTAGCCTTAGTTAGATAGTGTTATGTACCAACTAATGGCTTACGTGACCTGTCGCTTGGGCTGACGTCACAGAAGAGTGCACGCCGAGTGAAGAAGGAATGAATTGATAGTATATAACCAAGTGTTGTAAATATTATAGTTTAGTTGAATTCTGACTACGGATTAAAACGGTTCATAATACCTTTTTGAGTTACTTTATAATAGATAGCCACTCTAGAACGTCTACAATATTTATACTTTTTCTGGGTCGTTTCCTAATATATAATTCTACTTTTTGGTACTCAATACTTCATTCCCCCATTAGTGAAATGGAAGCACTGCCTTATCCTCCTTTAACTCCCTTAAATGACCATATATTCAGGGAAAGGAAACACTTTTGTTTGTGTTTCTCGTTTTCCTCACTTTTGTCTTATACTAACTTTTTTTACTCAATTGTTTTGTTACCATATTTTATTTTAAACACGTGACAAAAACAATCTAATAATGTAATTCGAGAAGCATGAAATGATTCGAGGGAAAAAGTGAATAGTTATAATTGCAAACATTTGGATACGAATATTAGAAAGGGAAACGAAACACTTCTGGATGCGTTCCCCGTTTTCCCCACCTTTCTCTTATACGACACTAATATTATTTACTCCATTGTTTTCAAAAATATTCACCATATATAATTTTTATAAGTGATAAAAACAATCCAATAATGTAATTGCAGGTATGCAGAAATTTCTCTTGAGGAGGGGGACAAAGCTCAGTCCCAAAGTTTAAATATGCTTTTTCGACCATCCACTGGGCGAGGGGGAAAATTCGGCACCCCTCCCTGGATCATCAACAATGTGTTTATTTTGGAACAGCAATAATGTCGGGTTAGTTTTATTAATTCCTCATACGTAACTTTTTACTATAGTTCAACTGTGTTTTGGGCAGCGTAAAATTGATAGCCAAAATCGTAGCTACTGCAAACACCTTTGTTTTTCCAAGAAAATAAACCGTGATGTCTTTTGCTAGCCATACATTCGTTTAAAGCATTAAATTGAAAAGAATCTATTTTTCTAGCCAGGCCCATGCCCAATATTTCTCATCCATAATGAAAAATTGGAATGATTTTTATTTCACAACTTATTTTGCATCTTTGGCCTATATTGGCTCTCTTTAGGAAAGTACAAACGCGGCTAAATTGCCATTTGCAAGAGTGGCTGTAATTTGTATTCTCCAGGAACTATTAGGGACAGGGGCCAACACAAAATTAATATTTCGGGGGTACCTACAGAATTTGGCCCCTCCATCAATAGTTTTCGCTCCTCGGATCGTGCAATTAGTGCAATGTTTGACCTTCTGAGAAGGGACACGCGCCCCTAAAGCTACACCCTTTATCCACCCCCAATTAGGGAAGGAAATGAACTCCTAAGCCTTGTGCCTCTTCAACTAGTCAGAGGCATTCTCCTTCGCAAGAAAATTATAAAAAGCTTTTTCTTAAAAAGGAAGCATTACAAAAGAAACGAAATGCAATGGTACATGCTGGCTTAGCAGATCTATAACCAGGGGCGTCAATCCACAATTGTAGGAAGTGGTGGGGGGAATGCACTTTTCAAAGTCTAGGGGGTGGGACAACTTTATTTTCAACGAAAATACCAAAACGGAATTTTTCTACGAAAATACCGAAAACGGGTGTTTTCAAAATCTAAAGAACTTCAAAATCCCTTTTAAAATTTAAGAGATGTTTCATTGTTATCTTACAATTTGCAAAAAATAATAATTTATTCATGTGAACATTTGTTTCCAAATCTTCTGAGATATAGGCATAATAGATCCTAAAATATATTAAATAATTCTACTGAATTGGCCTCTAATGTGCACATAAAATCATAGGAAAAGTTCAGACCCCAAAGTTTATTGTTAGCTCAACTGATTTCTAAAACTCAACAATACCATTACTAAATTGAGAAATAAACCTAGATGAAAGAGAGCTATCTTGTCTTTGCCTAATATTATCGCTGAAGACACAGTAAATATCATTCCTTGAGACAGCTATCCTTTTTTTGTCCCATCATCTATGGAAAGAAGAAGCATAATTATCTGATTTTGAATAGACATCCCTTTTTGACCAAAATCAGCGGTACTAACACGTGTAATTGCCGTACTTGGCAATTGTTACCGTTAAGACATGGCTCGTCACGAATGTCGCCCTTCAGTACCCATAATTTTACACGACACCCCAATTCACTCATTCAGGTACCCATAATTTTACACTATACTTCAGTTCACTCATTCAAGTACCTCAGGTCACTCATTCAAGTACCTATAATCTTATACAATACCTCAATCCATAATTTGACACAATACTTCAGTTCACTCATTCAGGTTGGTATGCTGGTAATCGAGACGGAGACGATGAATTATACCATGGGAATCTTAAGCAACCCCTACAGTATACCTATTAATATTAATAATTGAACTAATTAATAGTGTAACACTCTATCAATACTATATATCAACTATATTGTTCCATCAATCAATCATCCTATGATTGATTTCTGTCAATCATAATCTATCAATTGCAATATTATTCTATTATAATATTACAAAGTTCTACCAATTCGAATATTACTGTATCAATTAGAATTTGAGATAAAAAAGAAGTAAATTTCCCTTGAAGAGTTTCAAATTTTTAGGATCAATAAAATTATCAATGATATGTACCGTAGTGTCGTTTTGGACACAAAAGATAATAACCGGTTCAATGATATGTGATTTGGCTCTAGAAAAGCTGAAAAAGAAGGACTAGAGGAAAAAATGAAGATTAGAATAATAAACGATATAATAGAATAGAATAATACATGATATAATGATAGAATAAACAATGAAGAATATAATAACAAACAATGAAGAAAACACGATGAAGAAAAGAGAGGATATAGGTGAAAAACTACCCAAATAACAAAGCGGAGCGTCCATTGTCAAAAGCTAGTACGTGTGTTTTTCAAGTTTTTCCCAAATCGAAATTTTTCCCTCTTGGAACTAGATGTATAAATATACAATTTCGTCAATAGGGTTTCCAAAGTCTGTCTTTGAGTGCTACAGTTTGCAGTATGACTCCGCTCCTGTCTGTGATTCAATAAAAAAACAAGCTTTTTCAACTGAAAGTTAGAAGCAACATTAAAACTCAATTTATAGTACAATACTTTTAAAAAAGCTTGCTATTCTAATTAAATGGCACTTGTGTTTCGGTTCTCTAGAAATAGGGACAAATAGTCGAACTAACGTAAAAAGCAATGAGGAGAGGGGAACCTCTTCACATACAGAATAATTTCTGTTCACTTTGAGTTTTAATGTTGCTCCTTACTTTCAGTTGCAAGACTTGTTTGTGTTTTTTATTGAATCACAGACAGGAGCGAAGTCAATTTTCTCAGGCCCGTAACTTTTGATGGATACTATTGAACTTAATGAATTTTAAGTATTTTGAATCAGCATCAAAATTCGATTCTTTTGGTACATCTACGTTATCAAGACACTGTTTCACAGAGTTTCGGTTACTTTTGAGGCGTCTTTACTTACAGTTCGTTACCACGAACTATCTGATGCCTGCAAGCGTTGGACTCAACTAAAAATAGCAATTAAAACAAATCAATTTAAGCCTTGTGTATGCAGTTTTTTTATTTGAGGTTTTGAAACCGCGATGAAGCAATAAAAAGCAATACATATTGGGCACCTTACTGAGATAATATGACAAACATAATTGTCAATCGAAATAACTCTTTATTAGATGAGAAATATGAATTTTTTGTTTAAGACATTAAATTGGTATCTTAATCAAGACATCCAGCTTCCTTGAGGAGGCATGTTGCCCATAACGCTTAGGATGAATCTTCTTGATGTCCACTGTCTCAGGCACGGATAGTCCAAAGCAAAAAGTAACGTTCTAGCCAAGCTTTTTCGGAGGGTGTGATAGACTTAACTACCCAAGGGAGAGGAGAAAGAAAGAAACTAAAGAAAGAAACATGTTTAGACGTTCCAACGTCCGTATGGGAAGGTTTCTTGAATCACTTTTATCAAGACATCTACAAGAAGAAGTAAAAAGAGATCAACCAAAAGTAATAAGTGGTAACAACTAGTGTCCCAGTTATGCCTTTCCAACTTTGGGGCTAACTTACGATCTTTTTGTGTGTTTGGGAGGGGGGAGGGGAAGTGACAAGTAAATATTATTCTTCTGGAGTATCTACCAAAAAACATTGTTGGTAGTTTCCTCAGAAGTAAGCAACATTCAATTTCTAATTTGTACCTTTTAAGAGTCTTGGATCGGTTCGACCTCTTTAGGGGAAGAGGAAGGGGGTACATAATTTATATACTATACCAAAAGATGACGCGGGATTCCAGTCAAACTTGGTGGAATATAAAAAAAAAACAAGCTCATGGTTGTACCTTTTTATGGTTTGCACTTGATCTGACCACAGAAAGAGAGAGGAGTGACACGGGTCAGCCTAATTACTGGGCAGGCTTGCAGAATTCATTCAGCCAAACCTGATCAACAACTAGAGTTCTGGTTAGGGCTATTCATGCTTGATCGGATCATTGTGAGGAACCCCGGAAACGGTTTTTTTTTTCATTTGCGTATGTCAGAAGTTCATATCCAGATCTACAGCTTCGACCCATGGGGCTCAGTTGCTGAATCACTTCGCGAGAGTGACAGCCCTCCTTAAATATTTAGTTGTTTCTCATTCGGTCATTTTACGTTACTTGTATATAATAATAACTCGTATAAAAACTAAGTTTTTAAAATTATATTTTCTTCGTCTTTTATGGTTCCAATGTAGAGATAATTATATCTGTATTAGAAAAACATTTACAAGTCAAAGAGATCTTTCACTGGATCTTTTTTCGACAAAAGCGAGCCTTAAAAGGCTAAGACTCTTGCCTCACTTAGGTGGCAGCTTCAGCTCCTGGCCTTTGAAAATACCATCGGATTGATACCACCCTAGCCCATAGTAACCAACAATTTAAAATCATGTTAAAAAAAAACAACTGTCGAGCGAGGAAGAATCGCCCTTTAAGCTTATTCAAGAATGGTAACAGTTATTTCGATTAATCTTACTGGTAAAATCTATTGGGAGAACAAATTTATGGGAATTTCAGAAAACAGCTCGAAACCCCACAAAAAATAGTGTCAGATCGAAATGAAAACTGAACCATTTGAATATCTATCGGTAAAAACTCTTTATGGGAAAATTACATCCCCTCATATTCAGCAACAAGGAAAATTACTTTTTCGCATGGGAAGCAGTGATGTGCTTTTATTCTCCTGGCTTTTTTCTATTGCTGCTGGTGGGGCGCTGAAACAACATAGAGAGATGTTTAAGGGCTCATTTGGAAGGAAATTGCTACATGTAGTGCCTTTTGTTAGTATTAAACATACAATGCAATTTTGGCAAAAACTACAACTTTATATAGAAGATGATGTAACACATGTATCATCTTAAAAGTTGCTTCTCTTGGGTGTGATGCCCTATTTGAGGGACTCTGCTGCATGAATCCCTGGGGTTCATTCTTTACTAGATCGATCTAAGAAAATCTATTTTAAAAGTGCTGGCTTCCGCTTCTTTTGAGCCGTAGTTAGGGTCGTGGACATTGAAAATAGAGCCCCACTTTATAGGTGAAAAAAGGAGAAAAAAGAGGGAAAAGTTATATAAGGCCTATAAACTTATGTAAACCCTACTTAAGACACCGTTTAATGATGGATTTATACCTTCTGCACACAAGGGCGACTCTAAGAAGAGAGAGAGAGAGGGGGGGGGGGTGTCTAATGAAACAATATTTTTCCAGGTCCTAGCTTTTAAAGCGTCTTTAAAACTTGAAGAAAATGATCGAACATGAATAATACAAAACATAGAAAAATCGGGAAATTCCAAAAAAATCTCAAGATTTCAATTTTCCAATAAAAAAACGTGAAAAAATAAAAAGAATTGCCAAAAACATATAAATTAGTTTAAAAAATCAGCATTATTTACACCAAGATATCATATTTGAGGCTAGACCACAATTTGCAGCTTTCACAGACAAGAGAGCAGCAATCTTGGATCGTTTCGAACTAATAAACAAGGTCATACTTGTTTTGCACAATCAGCTTCAAAATAAACCGCTGAAAGTTGCAAATTTAGCCAAAATCATTCAACTAAAAAATTTATTCATATCTCTTTGCTTTTCTTGCGGTAAGTTCACTTTCTCGTCTCATTAAAACACCATTTTATCTCTTTCAAGTCACGGATGATCTTTTATCAATTAATTACAATCTGGGCAGTTCAGAAGCCAAATAAAAGTCAATAATGGTGAAAATTCAAGCAAGATACGATTCTACGATGAAAAATATTGTTCATTGTTCAAGAGAAGAAAATCAGATATTAGTAGACCTATATGCTATCAATCAATCAATCAATATCTTTATTGCCCAAAAAACACACAAGGGTTCAATATGGAGTAGATGAAGACAAAAAAAAAAAAAAACAAACAAAAGAAAGAAGAACACACTCACAAAGAAAACTATACTACCGAGAATAAATTCAATATTTTTAATAACACATAGCAGGATGGAGGATGTGTATCCTATCAAGCCTAGAAAAATAGCGACCGCAACGCTGCTTAGCCACGGTTAGTGGCTCAGTTAACTCGTAGGCTGGCACTAGTCTTTTGTTTAGAGAAATTGTTTAGACACTAGTCTTTTAATACACAAGAGAAATTTCGCGAAACGAAAATATACAGATCTCATAGTCTTTTTATGAGTTGCCATAAGCATATACCAAAATGGAGTCAATGCGAGGACATGAGGCATTGCAAAAGCGTTGTAGACACGGGCGAGAATACGCCTGCTGTATTCTAGTAGAATACTAGCACACCAAACGCTTTTCTAAGTTTCTCACTTAGATGAGAGATAAGGAGAGTCCCTGTCGTTTTTACACTATCTCCTTTCGGAAGAGCGAGTTACTTAATACAAGAAGATAACTGAACACTTTGATTTCCTAACTGTACGCATCCAACAACACCAACAGATTTGTCGAAAGAAAGGATCTCGCTCTTCGAAGCATTAAAATTGAGACTAATATCGGCATACCCCCTACTAAGCACAGACAAATTCTCCTCAACACACGATACGGTTCTATTTAATTGAAGCATGTCGTCAGTGTAACTGAGTATGGAAAGGTCCAGACCTTTAAAAACAAAACTAATTCTAGCTTTTTTTGGGGTGTAACCACACCTTTATTATACAATGGTGGGGAAGTTACCCCACCCTGGTGGATTCCATTCCAAACTCGAATTACGGCTTTACACATTACATAGCAATGACGAGTAGGTACTTTCACGACAATACATAATCTCGCATACAGATTTTTAAATACCCACATAACTTAACGATTGAGACTTTGCGGCTGCACACTATACAGCAAATGCGAATGTAAACTAGAATCAAAAGCACGAGAGACATCGTGAGCCGCAATGAAGAGAAAGTCGCCACTATTCTCTATATCCGTCAGAACGTTGGCAAGTATATAATGCACTTGTTCCCGACTACAGCCTTCCTTAAATCCAAATTGGTTATCCGGGGTTGAACAAGCCTTATTTATGTCCTTAATCACTAGTAACTCCAGCAACTTACATAGAACAGAAGAAACTGTTATAGGCCTATAGGAACAACATTGCCGGCTATCTTTATCTTTTTTCAGAACAGGAGTCAATGTACCAACACAAAAATAATTGGGGACAATACCAGAATTAAAAATGATTTGGTAAAACAAATGTAGATGCTGGAGCAGCTTATCACTTGCATTTAATAAATGAAAACCACATAATTGATCATAACCACGCGAGAAATTTTTTCGAAGGTGAATGATAGCACTATAAATATCAGAGGCCGTAACTACAAAACCAATATCTGATTCAGTATCAACTAGACTATCCACTAGTAGTGATTCATAGGGGGTTTTCTAACACTGGATCAGGTGGAGAAAATTCACTGGCAAAATAGTTTATCCGGTCACTCTCACTTGGAAGCTTTGAAGCGACACCTTTTGACTTATTTCTCCCAATGAATCTCCAGATTTCATTTGGGTTAGTTGCAAGACGCTCGCTCCTGCAGTCAATAGTCTTAGTTATGTGATTGGCAAGACACTTAGCAAAGAAACATTGAGTATGTAACCGTGTCATAAACGGCATCAGATTTTGGCCGGACGCAATCTTTCCATATTTGGTGCCAAAACTTTGAAGACTTGCAACTTTGCTGTCAAGCCGGATTTATCTACTAGCCAGGTATTTCTGAACCCGAACGAACTTTACGTACAGGAACGGCACAACGCTCAGCACAACACATTGCATGTGTGATTTCACTACAGTAAATGTTGATTAGATTTTTTTTGTCTGACTCGATGAGGTCCGAGGATTGTTACAGCAGTTGGAAAGGGGTCTTAATTTTGTCGAGTGTGGCATCAAGCTCCGCTTTATATACAACAGCATTTATTTTCTTCCAGTCACATTTGAATTCCCACTTCCGTTTCTTTTCATCTTTTTTAAAGAGAACACTATCAATGACAGAAGAGTTGGATTGAGCCATTTGCAGTCACGCCGTTCGAGCAGAGCGTGAAATCAAGCGAACTTGTCGCTCCGGAGTTATGGATATACATATACGAATGATCATTTGGGACAACATACAGATTGGACAGAGCAGACAGAAGTAATTGAGATCTTGAGTGATCTGGCGCTGAGAGGTCGCAGTTCACGTCCCCGGCAAGGAGGCATATGTACACTGCTGCAAAGATTTAGTAAGCTTTATTGTTGCACGGGAGAACTTTTCTTCAGAAGCCAAGTTCTTGTAATCAGTTGGTAAGTAGCAGCAATATACTATCAGATTTGCAGCTTATATACCAAGGAAACACTCGCTCTTGGCAAATACTGATGCCTAAAGGCGAAAACGGATTAGCATTGTCATTCCGCTAGAAGGTCTTCCTCTGCCCGAATTCTTAGCTGGCACCCCGTAAAGGCGAGTTTACTTACATGTTCGAGTATTAAACATTTAGTATTTTATTTAATAAATGTAAATATTTAATATTTACTACTACATTTAAGCTTAGACCATAATTAAACATATTTTATCGCAGACTTAGAAAATAATTCAGTATTAAATAGTCTAAATATGTCTCTCAATTTTTTTGAACTAATGGTTACTCATGGAAAACATCCTCCTGAGATTGATTATGAAGAGTCTGTCCGTGGGTGTTGAAGCTTGGGTATGATAGGGTGTTTGAGCGGAAACATTACCGTAGCTCAATTGCAGACATGTCAATTTGAAAGGGTGATGATCAGAGCCGTATCCAAGATTTTTGTTCGGGGGGGGGGGGTAAAAAAAACTCTAAAAAACGCATCAAACTTTTGTATGTGTTTATATTGCTTTTTTACGAGTCAGACAAACATTTCGGGGCGGGGGGGGGGAGGGGGTCAAAAACCCCTACCCCTCTCCTGAATACGCCCTTGGAACTGAGGCAAACACTCTCCCTAGATTTTGAAAAATTCCGTCTTTGTGGTATTTTCATTAAAAAATACGTGTTTTTGGTATTTTCATTGAAGGAAAGTAAAATACAACAAAATTGCCCCTCTCCTCGATTTTGAAAAGTAAACTCCCGCCTAATTTCCATGAAACCTCTGCTCACTCGGTAGTGTTTATATAACATCCAGGAGGCGTGGCTGCGATTCCCATTGACAACAAATTACAAATGTTGAATAGCAAAAGCTTACACACAGTAGTTTCGCGATGCATTCGATGGTAAACAGCCGTACAAAGGTTAATGTGTCTGCATGTGATTTTGAATAATCTCATGTCCCCCGACTAGAAATCAGCCTAAATATACGGTTTAAGTTGAGTTTCCGACGAAATCGGAAAACCGTCAATTCTAGATTGTCTTTTATAAATTGCAGAACGAAAGTTGAGGTTCCGAAAATTCAAAAAATGTTTATATTTTACGTAGGCCTACTGTTAACTCCGAAACACTGAATAAATCTAGCAAAAGCTCTCTTTAGCCTTGGGTTATTTCCACTAATATTTGTATTTCCACTAATAATTGAAGTCAATAAGTCTGGAAGAAGAAAAACATAGGATTCTAATAAGCGAGAATTCTGAGAGAACATCAAACTGCTTCCATGAAACAACATGCAAGCTAACGACTAAACAAAAGTCAACAAAACACAGATATACGACGAAATGGTCACGGCAAGGCCATTTTCAGGATTTTGTTCGGAGGAAAGGGGAAATTTTTGTTCGCGAGGGGGGGGGGGCAAAAAAAACATCAACTACAGCAAAATTATAGCATCAACTACACAAATAGCAAAAAATTACGAATAGCATCAAACCAAGAGCGGATCCAGGATTTTTGTTTGGGGGGGGGGGGGTACCCGATTTTTACCCGTTTTTCTGGTAAGGTTTTGTCTTTACAGGTATTTTTTAGACTAATTTTCGACTCGGTCAAAAATTTCGGGGGGGGGGGGGTTCAAACCGGGTAACCCCCCCCCCCCCCACCTGTATACGGCCTTGCATCAAACATTTGTTTATATGCATTTTGCTACTTTTTTACTAGCCAGACAAAAATTCATGGAGGGGAGGGGGGTTGAAACCCGTTAGCCACCTTCCTCACGAATACAGCCTTGAGTCACGATCTTAGTTTTTCTATTGAGACTGTAACTGTTATAGGTACGCACTATGGAGGGAGAGGGGTAATGGGTTGTAGACTCGTCTTTAATTCTCCGAAATCTCGAGATTATTACCCTTTTTCTTATTGATCCTTGAAGCTACTCTACAAATTCTATAGTTTTTGGTATATTTCTCGAAGTTTTGATCTGAGAAGTGTAATGTCCGGACTCCCTGGAATTTATCCATCCGGATAAATTTGGTGCTGTTTTGGTTGCTGATCAGCACCGCAAAGTGCGGTGCTGATCAGTTGATAAAAAAGACTGGCAATAAAAGAGTATTCTTGCTAAAGACATAACCAGACTTCTTTCACGATAATTTGATGAATATTTAACGGGAAATAAATAATAAATAATTAATTTTTCAAAGTAATTATCAGGTTATTAATTGGGTTTGGCCCACCTTCAAATCTCTAGATCTGTAGAACTCTTCTAATGATTTCCTTATTCCTCATTTATTTCACCTGTTTTTTGTCTTTTCTTTTAAAATTTGACAAGTTCAAATATTAGGATTCTGCAATAAATTCCTCGGACGTGTCTATCTGAGAAAGTAATTTTAAACACTAAATAAATGAATCTCCATATTTTCTAAAGGGAGCTGGTTAAAATTTTCAAAGGGGATATTTTGGAACAATTTTGAAGGGATTGTTTCTCCCATGTTTACATGTATGAGATGGTTGTGTTCCTTTAAAAATTTAATTGGAGCACAAGCTTGCCATTGGCCAAAGATCTTTCGCTCTTTGACCGTCTTTAAGGGCCAAGCTTGTAAATGGGAAGATCTAGACTGACCTCCTCCCTTTCCACTGGAGTACCAAAAACGCACAAGGAGGGCAATCCTTTTTTTTTTACATTCGTTTGAAAATTATACTGCTTTCTGGTTGAAAAACATTATTTTAAAAAGCATTGTCCCTCCCCTATTCTGGAAAAAGTTAGGACATACACGCAAATCATTGGAAACAAATGCAGATGTCGACGGGTTTTACGGCATAATGGAACAATTAACAATTCTACTGACCCAAATCAGCATCTTGAGTGAAGCCTTTTTTTCTACTGGGTCGAAGTGCCAGCCTTGCCACTGAGGGGACACCTGGTACGGTTCTTCGGGATGAAAGTACATTAGGATTTACCGGCTCTTGTACAAAACGGAAGGGCCTTTGGTTCCGTGAATGATTAATTCTTGAAATTCCATAAACCAAGTCTGATCCTGAAAAAGCCACAATTATATTAGGGTCAAACTTTCAGTTTAAATAATGCAAATGTAAGCAGTGCATTATTGACTAAGTGATCGAATAGAAAACGTCCAACTAACAATTAGTCCACAATGGATGATGTCAGTTCGATAGTGTTGGACAAGGCCGTATCCAGGGGAGAGGGTTTAGGGAGTTCGACCCCCCCCCCGCCCTTCGAAAAATTTTTTCCGACGTAAAAATGTAACAAAAATGAATATAAACAAATTTTGATACGTTTTTAAAGTTATTTTTTAATAAAACCCCCTCCAAAACAAAAGCCTTTCGTAAAGCCCCTCCCGAAAAATAAAACCTGGATACCGCCCTGGTGTTGGAATACTGGTTAAAAAGAGATTATTCCACAAGTATTAACTAATCAAAATATACCGAATATCCGACGATCTTTTACTGTTATAAATTATATGTATATCCACTTTCTATAAGACACGGCTTAGAAGCTGGTGAAAATATCGAAACATAATATTTTTTCTGCTTCAGGTTTCAGTAGCTTGACCTAATTTCAGTAGTAGCAGTGTCCCAGAAGCAGAAAATGTACACAAAACCCTCTTAGCTGCAAGGTTGCAGCTTCTTGTGAACCTCACGAGCTTATCGGTTTAAAGGTACTGCAAGCAGTAAAAAACGCACAGCCTTTAGAAATGTTTCACGTGCGTGCAGGGGTGAATCTTCAGGATTTTTATTGGGGGGGGGGGGGGGGAAGGGGTCCATTTCCGGATAGTCAAAGGGCATGGGGTGCATACTAATTGTTTTCTTCACATTATTGGGGGCGAAATTGAAAATTTTGTATAAAAGATGCCCTTTTTTAAACTCACTAACTTACTAACTTTAACGAAAGCTAAAATTATAATAAGTATCCTGCTTTCATCATATGTCACTTTCTTGATGATGTCACTTAGTGATGAAATAAACCAATAAGTCACTTTATTAGAAGAAAAGGTACTTCACATAGCACAAATGTGCTGCCTTTTCATACATCAAAATAGCATACCTTAACCTTTGCAGCTCACGCTGTTTTGATGATCTTGATGAATACAGCTATGCACGCTTCGCCTGGATTCCAATCTATTCAAAGATCTTTACACCCTCCCAGGAAGTTCCCATTTCCCTTAAATCTTTCTTTAAGACATCCTCCCACCCCAACTACTGTGGACGACCTGCATTTTGTTTAGCCCTAGACGCTTGGCAAAAAAGGACAATCTTTGGCAATCTGTCATCCTTCATCCGCAGAACGTGCCCTAGCCATCTCTATCTTTCTCTAAGTACCCCTTTTTTTCAGAGCCTCACGATGCACAGTACCCCTTTATTGTCTCTTATTTAATAGGAGCTTTTCATAAGGTCATACAAATCATGTTACTGAAAAAAAAAACGTTCCATCCGGGTGCATGTAGAGGGGGTAGGACTTCAGGTCCTTACCCCCCCTCTAGAAGCCTGAAGTCTCCATGGATTTTTCGCTAATTTCTTATATTTCTAATATGATTCCCCTATTTTTTTCGAGGCATTGAGCTCGTTAGAAATAATCGTACGCATGTCTGCTTACATTATTTAATGAACAATAATGAGTTCTTTGTTTGGGGAGAGGAGAAACAAATAGACTCCCCTATAATTGCATGGCCCTCCAGAATCGAAACACGTTGCGCGAATTTGTCATGAAAGGAAAACTAAGGCGAAGTAAAGGATTACAGATTGCAAATATGATTTTATAATCTTTTTGGTGGCGTAATAATAATAATAATAATAATAATAATAATAATAATAAGAAAACAGCATGCCAAAGAACCAAAAAAAAAAAAAAAGGTTTATAACATCTGTTGTAAGTAACATTAAATAAGCATTATCTACTCCGATGGGTTGCCATCTCTTAAAAATAGGTGTAACGGGTGGCGGCAGTGGAACTGTGATAAATTTCGTGAAACAAGGGCACTTTGAGATGTCCATCTGGTGGCCCCTTGATCTGCTAAATCCTCGATATGCAATACGCAATCCTCGCTTTACGGATGAGTCAACAGAGCACCTGTCTGGAGCTTAAATCGTATTCATATACAATTTATATTTATATAAATAATTGGTACTTGCGTATTAAACGTATTCTTTTATATACTGCTAAAGAAGTCAAGTCTGGTTAATGCTATTGAAATAAAATAAAATAAGATGAACATATAACAGTTTACAAACAAAATTGGGCTACATATTTGCACAATAGGGGGTGTTGGGGTGGGTGGATAGTAAAGCATACTATATATTAAATACGTAACCTAACCTAACCTAGGTACCTTTTCCCCCCCTTAACCCCAAAACACAACAGTTTAAATATCGTAAACGCAATGAAAACTACTCTTTGCATTCCAATTCTTAATAGCGGTGTCTTCAAATAACCAGTCTGGTGGGCATATGTCCCAGTATCTGTAGCGTCTCCAGTTTGACATTCCATATACAGTTTATAAAAGTGTACGTTTAATACCTAAGTACCAAATAATTCATATAAATAAATATTTATATATAATAATTTATTATATGTTAAAGCATCAAAACTATGTTTTATCGATGAAACATAATTAGACCTTTCATAGTACCTTTCATAGTAAGGGTAGGCACGTTTGCGTAACTCAAAACCCTAGTTAAATTTCCAGGAACTTGGACCCAGTTAGAGCAGAAGACAAGTTATGAGATTCGAAATCTACCTTCAACTTGCCCCAACATGACATGGTTAACAAAAGAAGAAATTTAGCAAGTTGCATCTTGCCATCTTAGCATTCATTCTTTGTTCTAATTTCCAATGAATTGCCACTGGAATAACCTTCTACTTCTGACCTGGCTTAAGAAACGCTATAAGAAACTCTGGATACTTTTGAAATTACATTTTATAAAGGGCAAATTTTGCGTATTATTTCGAAAAAAAATAAATACAAACTTAAGCGGTAGATTGAAGCTCTTGTGGTTTTTTTATAATTACTGCTGGAGGAATTCATGAAACAAATTTGTAGCCGTGAGACGCTAAAACGGTTAAAGAATCTTTTAAGTGAGTCAAGTGTAACTAATTACTTTATATTCATTGAGACAGTGTAAGCTGCCATGCTGTATGGTGATTTATTGGCGAAAATCACGCTACAAAACCAAGGAACAATATAACACTTATGAAGAGGCGGAGCTATAAGAGGGCATAGCAAAATTGGCATAGAAAGGTGGGATGCATAGATACAAAGGTAAGAGATTCCGAAGCAGTGTTACCAAACGTCTGGTTTAAATACTTGACGTAAATACTTTCTAAGACCACACTTCTTGTTTTTTTTTTTTTTTTTTTTTTTTTTTTTTTATCACCGAGGACGACTTGGCGGAGGTCCTTGTCGAAATATTTGCTGGTTTTTCGTCTTCATATTTTACCACTGGCTGACCAAATCCTCGTTTTCTCACCCGTTTTTGGTTTTATTTATCATTTATAATTTCTTTTCCTCTCTTAGCTTAATACGTCTGGTTTAAAGTCGTGCCATCAAACTGAAATGCGCCGAAACCTCCATTTTTCTAGTGAAAATGCACCGAATGAACGTCCGCCCCCCCCCCCAAAAAAAAAGCCGGTTTGAAAATTCAATAAGAAACCGCCTCAAAAAGTGCCGAAATGTCGCAAATGCGCCCCATCTGGCCACTCTGTTCCGAATATTCTCTCCACGGTGACTAAACATATTTTACGACTTAATAGATCTGACATACTGAAGCTTATTGAAGTTACTGAAGCTATTACAGATATTAATACAGATATTGAAGCTATTACATATATTTTCGGAGTCATCGCACCCGAATCGGAGGAGCTAATTCCCCAGTTTGCCAAAAATGTGAGATGACCAAGGAAACAAAAAGACATCTGCTAAAGGAATAGCCGGACGGGATTAGATACCCATTGGATGTATTTTATAAACTAAATGTTAAGTGGAAGGAGGGATGGCAGAAGCGTCGCCCTCAACTCATTTTGGTGGGGTCACCAGCAATAATACTAACACTTCTGAAACATTTAAGACATCCAGTTTACCACAATAAATTACCAAAGTTTTAATGAAAATGTTTTACTGGTAATTCTCTTTTTACCGATCATCCAATCTAATAAACTGAGAAAGAAGTCACAAGAATTTGTAT
The DNA here is from genome assembly GCF_049724085.1 of Artemia sp. Qi Xiang Cuo. Taxonomy (NCBI): domain Eukaryota; kingdom Metazoa; phylum Arthropoda; class Branchiopoda; order Anostraca; family Artemiidae; genus Artemia; species Artemia sp. Qi Xiang Cuo. Next base: position 28,271,334 of record NC_142795.1, read on the forward strand.
GCTAGCGTAAATACTGCCAAAATCATTTTATAGACAAAATTCAGGAGGTGATGACCGCTCCCACATTCACCACATAATTAGTATTCGCATTGGAAAAGACTTCAAACTTTCGAAATAAGAAAAGCTACTTTTGAGGTATATCATTTTGTAGCTTAAATGTATTTTAATCCCTATTTAAAAAATACGTGACTCAATACATTTTCTGGCACGTATTCAATAAAAAAAAAAATACTTTTTACAATTTTTGCTTGTTTTCTGAGATTGCATCGAACATTAGATCATTTGATTCAATATTCATTACGTCTATTATCCGGAAATGCAGCACCTTTTGTAGCTAGAAATTAGTATATATATATATATATATATATATATATATATATATATATATATATATATATATATATATATATATATATATATATATATATATATATATATATATATATATATATATATATATATATATATATGGGTACTGGTGCGTTATACGGACACTTTTACATACTAATGAGAGACGAAACCCGCCAGACTGGTTATTTTCAAGAGACTGCTATTGAGAAATGTTGTTTAACTTAAACTGTTGTTTTTTGGTGTTTAGGGGGGGAAGGGTACCTAGGTTAGGTTACGTGTTTAATATATGGTATGCTTTACCCCCCACCGCCCCTAACGTGCAAATATATAGCCCAAATTTGTTTATAAACTATTATATATTCATCCTGTTTTATTTTATTTCATTAGCATTAACCAAACTTGACTTTTTAGAAGGGTCCGTATAATCCACCAGTACCCATATATATATATATATATATATATATATATATATATATATATATATATATATATATATATATATATATATATATATATATATATATATATATATATATATATATATATATATATATATATATATATATATATATATATATAGGATTGAGTTACTGGGAAACAAAACTATATTAAGAACTTGAAGCAAAAGTTTGGTTATTAGCTTTTAACGTTATATTATCACCGGACACTGCTAATGCAATGAAATTACGCGCATTTTTGGTGCTTTGATATAAGCTTATTACAACGGAAGATGGGATCGCTCTTAAAATGGATCTACCCACGGAGAAAATATTTGGCCTAAAAACTTGCTAAGTCCGTCATTCCTGCTTGCCCCCGCTTAAGTAATATTTACATTAATGCACCACCAAATAGCATCTTATCCACCAAAAAATTTACAACTCCGAGAGCGGCTCCAACTCAATTCCTTGGTTCCAATCAAGGCCGTACCCAGGATTTTTTTCGGACGGGGTCTTAATCAAAGATTTTTTTAGGAGGGGGGGGTTACACAAAAAAAAACTCAAAAAACGCATACGAAAACTTGTTTATGTCCATTTTTGTTACGTTGTTACGAGTCAAACAAAAATTTGGGGAGGGGGGAGGTTCAAACCCCCCTACCCCACCCCCCGTCTGGGTACGGCCTAGGTTCCAATTGTTTGCAAATTTGAATGTTCGGTTTTTCAAAATATTGGATCAACCAAATTATATTTACTGATATAGAAGCGGTAAAAAAAAAAATTACATCCGTTTAAATGGCTATTCCTATTATTTCTGTAAGCTCCTAAACCTCCTTCCCGATCATACATTTCCTACCTAGCATGCAATGTCCCACTGTTTGAATTGCGATTCATTGAGTAGCACAACGATCAATTAGCCTTGACAATTTGAAAGGTTTGAATAAAAGTGTTCCAGAGGATCACAAACACCAACAAAAAGTACGACTATGCACAAATTAGTAAAATTTTCATAGGGCAATTTTATAATGCCTCAATTCCTTTGAACGAAAGGATGGAACCACAAATAAGAGAGGGGTTACCACCCCCCTAAAACCCACAAGAGGCCAAAGTGTCATTCATGTTTTTTTTAAAGGCCGTATCCTGGGGGGGTGGTTACCCGGTTTGCCCCCCCCCCCCAAAATTTTTGACCGAGTCGATAATTAGTCTAAAAAATACCCATCTCGAGGATGTTAGAAAAACTCCACGGGAAAAAATCGGGTAAACCCCCCCCCCACACGAACAAAAATCCTGGATATGGCCCTGGATTTTTTTTAACAGGATGTTTTTTGAACAGTGCGTATTTATTTGTCGTAAGATCAACTATAAAGGAAAAAGTTATAATGCTAATAAAATTTAAAATAAAAATTAGAAGTGGAGTATGGATTTCTTGCTGATAGTTTCATTAATCTTACACAACTAATATTCAAGATGATGATACATCGGTAGATATTTCTGATCGGGAAATAATTCGCCAGCGGAAAGAAAAATACGCCAATCGATTTACCATTCAATGCTCTTCCCAAATCTAATAACTGCTTTCATCGAAAATTCCTTTTATTTCTTTGCGATAGAAAAATGTTCCAAACCCCTCAAATCTTTCGTTTTGGTATATATCTCTAAAAGAATTTCAGGCCTTTTTCGATTCAGGTATTTTTAGACAAGATATTATATCATATTTAAATTTCAACCCAGATAATAAAAAAAATCTCCTTTTTATAGAGGGTACCCGAAAAGCAAGAAAGAAGCTCTCCAATTGTTCTGAAATTATAATTAAGTGTAGCGATCAAGAATTTAGTATGTAGGAGTAATGTAGTCAAGTATGTGTAAATAGTCAAGGAGTATGGGTATTCAAGGGGTAATCAAAACACAATCTAGTATTCATCTCTAATAATATAAAAAAAGAAAAGAGAAGCACGATGTCTCCGACGTTTAAACCAAAATCCTACGGGACTCAGCAATGTGAGGCTTGGGCGTACCATATTTTTTGCTATATACCCCCCCCCCCAACAAAGGCAAAATTCTATCTCTTTAAATCATTTGTGATTGTAGATGTCCCTCAGCTAGAGACTATATCGTATCAAAACTTAGGCTGAATCAGAAATAAAAGCATTCGGACATTTTTTATGCTGGGAGGAGCATTTTAGGAGAAGGTAACCTCATGACTGTCTCCTAGTTACACACATGTAACATGATGTGTATTTTTTGGGAACCATTTTCCAATTTTGAGGAGGGCGCAATAGACTAAGAATGGAGAAAGGATTTTTTTTTTCTTCCAAGTGCGCTGATTCACGAAAATGTAGAGTGGTATTTTTTTCTTAATCTAAAGGGGGCATTTTTTTCGATTTTGTCTTAAAAAAATAGCAAAAAAGGTAATTTTGTATGGAATACCAAAAAATATTTCTTTAACAACCTGGGGAGGCAGAATAATCTAGTAGAAAATTGTCCCTGTTAACCTTCCAATTGACTTCTCCCCTGCTTTCTTCTCACTTTTGCACAGATATGTTCAAATAACGTCTCAAACTTTGGCAGCCAATAAACATGATGACCAAAAGAGGACTAATAGGATTTAGTCAACGTGGTCTATTAAGTATATTAATCTAGGATTCTACCCAAAATCTGAGATGGGTTTCATTCTCTTCTTTGGCGAAAAACTTAACTATTATTCTTTTTAGACTTGCACTGTACGCTATTTGGTAGAAACTAAGAAACACAGTAAGATGCTTAGCCATCATCTTTCCTAACTAAGCTTTACATAAGTAGTATCCATCTTTTGAATTCTATAGAAGCTATAGCAATTTGAAACATCATATGGAATTCTATGGAAGCTCTACACCTTTTCAAAGAGAGTCAGTACTCCCTTATCATATGGAATTTGGCCCCCGTACCAAACAGGTTTTTTTCTGATAGATATTCTATTCTACTGGTCATTACATCTTTCTTTGCCAAGAGATTTACGCGATTTCAAAGTTCAATGTCTTTTTTTTAGTGATAAACCAAAACCAGCATGTCTTGTTTCGCTGTTATGCAATTATTTTTTGTATATATTCAGGTTGTCTTGTTTCGAGTTTTAACGGACAAGTTTTTGAAAAGCAGACAGTTTTTTTTTCTTGTTTAGCATTTGCAAAAAAGGGGTAATTAGTGAGTGGAAAATTTTTTAATGCATTTACAATCGGAGATGTTTGATTAACCTTTGCAAAAAAAGGGGTAATGGGATTTGTGAATTGGAGGAGTTGCCATGATTATGTACTGTATGATACACAAGTGATGTTTTGGAGCGTATTGTCAATTTAACGAGAAAATGACTGAACAGTGTTTTGAGGGAGAGGGGTTGCAGGGAGGGTTGTGTGTCATGCGAGTTCCGTGAACGGGGGGCCCGGTACACGGGGGTTTCGGGGAGACAGGGGCTCAGTGACAAGGGGGTTCAGTTGCACGGGGGTTGAGTTAAATGGGGATTGAGTTCCACAAGAGTAGTGCTTTGTCGTGGTTTAGCTTGTCACAGTTTTAAAAGAGCTTTCCGGGGATTGAGAGTCTCAGTTGCCTGATTACGTGTGTTTTTTCTTTACTTGTTGGTCATTAAAAAAGAAATTTTTGTTTTAAATAATTTGTTTTTTGTTCTATAATAATAGCAGCACGGGGAGGGAGTGACACTGTTTCATATTTCCGTGAGACTTGCGTTCACTTAATGGGCGGTAAAATCGAAATTTTTGTGTGAAATCAGTAGTTTTTTTGTATATTTTAATAGTGCTTTACGTTGATTGAGAAACTATTATTACGAACACTATGTTGTTTTTATTTAATTGTTTGTCATTAAAAACGAAATTTTTGTGTTTAATAAGTAGTTGTTTTAATTATTTTTAGAGCTTCTAGGGGTTGGTGAGACTCAGGTGGCGGATTCCGTGTGGGTTTTCTTTACTGGGTGGGCATTAAAAACGAAAATTTTGTGTTAAATAATAGGTGTTTATATCTTTTAAAAGAGCTTTATGGGGGTTGAGAGACTCAGTTGTCTAATTCCTTGTTGTTTTTCTTTTCATGGTGGTAAGTAAAATTAAAATTTTTGTGTTAAATTAGTAGTTTTTGTATCTTTTAAAAGAGGTTTAAGGGGTTTGAGAGACTCAGTTGGCTCATTCTGAGTGGTTTTTGTTTACTTGGTTGTATTTAGTTTTCTTTATTATAAGAGCTTTACAGGGATTTAGAGACTCAGTTGACTAATTACGTGTGGTTTTTATTTACTTGGTAGTCATTAAAAACGAATTTTTTATGTTAAATAAGTAGTTTTTCTAACTTTTAAAAGAGCTTTACGGGGTTTGAGAGCCTCGGACGAAGCTGTCTGTGAAGTTTTTGTTTACAAGGTCGTCGTTATAAACGAATTATTGCTTGTAAATAAGTAGATGTTGTATCTTTTAAAATAGCTTTACGGGGAGTGTGAGACTCAGTTGCCTGACTCCGTGTGGTTTTTCTTTACTTGGTGGTCATTAAAACGAAAATTTTGTGTTAAATAAGTAGTTTTTGTATCTTTTTAAAAAAGCTTTAAGGGGATTGAGAGACTCAGTTGCCGGATTCCATGTGGTTTTTCTTTACTTGGTGGTCATTAAAAACGAAACTTGGTGGTCATTTGTTGTATCTTTTAAAAGAGCTTTACAGGGTTAGAGAGACTCAGTTGCCTGATTCCGGGTGGTTTTTCTTTACTTGGTGGTCATTTGTTGTATCTTTTAAAAGAGCTTTACAGGGTTTGAGAGACTCAGTTGCCTAATTCCGTGTGATTTTTCTTTACTTGATGGTCATTAAAAACGAAATTTTTGTGTTAACTCAGTAGTTTTTTTATGTTTTTAAAGAGCTTTACGGGGATTGAGAGACTCAGTTGCCGGATTCAGTGTGGTTTTCCTTTAATTGGTGGTCATTAAAAAATAAATTTTTGTGTTAAATCAGTAGTTTTTTGTATCTTTTAAAAGAGCTTTACAGGGTTTGAGAGACTCAGTTGCATAATTCCGTGTGGTTCTACTTTACTTGGTGGTCATTAAAAACGAAATTTTTGTGTTAAATAAGTAGTTTTTGTATCTTTTAAAGGAGCTTTACGGGGATTGAGAGACTCAGTTGCCGGATTCCATGTGGTTTTTCTTTACTTGGCGGTCATTAAAAACGAAATTTTTGTGTTAAATCAGTAGTTTTTGTAAAAGAGCTTTACGAGGATTGAGAGACTCAGTTGCCGGATTCCATGTGGTTTTTCTTTAATTTGTGGTCATTAAATAAGAATATTTTTTTTTATATCAGTATTTTTTTTATATTTTAATATAGCGTTAAGGGGTTTTAGATAATAATGGTCATGATTAAGGGTTGTTTTTCTTTACTTGTTGGTCATTTGTTGTATCTTTTAAAAGAGCTTTACAGAGTTTGAGAGACTCGGTTGCCTAATTCCGTGTGGTTTTCCTTTACTTGGTGGTCATTAAAAACGAAATTTTTGTGTTAAATCAGTAGTTTTTGTATCTTTTAAAAGAGCTTGCTGTATCTTTTAAAAGAGCTTTACAGAGTTTGAGAGACTCAGTTGCCTTATTCCGTGTGGTTTTCCTGTTCTTTTTTTTCATTATTTTCTTATATTTTGTTTTATTTTTGTATCTTTTAAAAGAGCTTTAAGGGGATTGAGAGACTCAGTTACCTGATTCCGCCTGGTTTTTCTTTTCTTGTTTTTCTGTTTTTGTATCTTTTAAAAGAGCTTTCTAGTGTTTGAGAGACTCAGTTGCCTAATTCCGTGTGATCTTTCCTTTACTTGGTGGTCATTAAAAACTAATTTTCTATGTTCAATAAGAAGTTTTTGTATCTCTTAAAAGAACATTGCGGGGGTTGAGACTCAGATGCCTGTTCCGATTAGGTTTTTCTTTACTTGGTGGTCATTAAAAACGAAATTTTTATGGTAAATAAGTAGTTTTTGTATCTTTTAAAAGAATTTTACGGGGTTTGAGAGACTGTGTTTAAAAAGTTCACATTTAAATTTTATATATCTTTAAAATTTCATTTTTTATTTCTTTATTTTAAATTCAAGAATTTGATTATTTGATTAGTGTTTGGTTTTTGTTTACATTGTCAAAGTTACATTTTATTGATTTTTTAAAGTTCATTTGAATTTCTTTCGCTGAAATGCAATTGTTGGAATATTTCAGAAGTGTTTAATCGTGGTTTACCGTGTAACAGTTACATTCTCTTGATTTTTCAAAGTTCATTTCGAATTTAATTCATTGAAATTCAAGAGTTGGACTATTTCAGTAGCGTTTGGTTGTGGTTTACCTTGTCACAGTTACATTTTCTTGATTTTTCAAAGTTCATTTTGAATTTCTTTCGCTGAAATGCAAGAGTTGGAATATTTCAGTAGTGTTTGGTTGTGGTTTACCTTGTCACAGTTACATTTTCTTGATTTTTCAAAGTTCATTTTGAATTTCTGTCGTTGAAATGCAAGAGTTGGAATATTTCAGTAGTGTTTGGTTGTGGTTTACCTTATCACAGTTACATTTTCCTGATTTTTCAAAGTTCATTTTGAATTTCTTTCGCTGAAATGCAAGAGTTGGAAAAGTTCAGTAGTGTTTGATTGGGCTTTAACATGTCACAGTTACATTATAGCGATTTTTCAAGGATAAGATTTAAATTATTTAATTGAAAATCAAGCGATGTAAAATTTAACATGTTGTTTCATGTTTATTAAATTTTAAAAGATAAAAGCTATTGATTTTTAAAATTTAATATTGAATTTCTTTCGCTGAAATGAAAGAGTTGGAATATTTCAGTAGTGTTTGGCTGTGGTTTACCTTATCACAGTTACATTTTCTTGATTTTTCAAAGTTCATTTTAAATTTCTTTCATTGAAATGCAAGAGTTGGAATATTTCAGTAGTGTTTGGTTGTGTTTTACCTTTTCACAGTTAAATTTTCTTAATTTTTAAATTTAAATTTGAATTCCTGTTTATGAAATGCAAGATTTGGAAAATTTCAGGTGAGATTTGTTGTGGTTTACCATAACACTGTTACTAGTTCCGTATTACTCATTGTCCAAATAGAATTAAAGACATTTAAATGAACGATTTGGTCTCTTAAATGAGTGTATGTATTTGTTTTACCTTGTCACAGTTACATTTTCTTGATTTTTCAAAGAGTGGCGCGCCACTCTAAGTGAACCTAGATCAACCCAACTTTTTGGATATCTCTCTCACTAAGACTCTGTTTGTGTATCGTGTCTGTGTGTGTCTCGTCTCAAGGTTTGTTTGTCATCTCTTTGGGGGCGTTGTCTAAAAAACCAGTCTGGTTGAAAACGTGGAGATTTCGTACTGCTCACTTTTTTGCAATGTGTAGGAACCAGTGGGGAATCCCCACTCGTTTGGATAGGTGCCAAGGAAAGGCATGCAAATAGCATGTAGTTTAAAAACGTGTTTAATCACGTTTCTTGAATGATTCAAAATGAACTTTGAAAAATCAAGAAAATTTAACTTTGACCAGGTAAACGACAAGCAAACACTAATGAAATATTCCAGATCTTGCTTTTCAATAAAAGAAATTCAAAATGAACTATGAAAAGTTGAGAAAGTTCAACTGTGACAAGGTAATCCACAACCAAACACTGCTGAAATATTCCAACTCTTGCATTTCAACGAAAGAAATTCAAAATGAACTTTGAAAAATCAAGAAAATGTAACTGTGACAAGGTAAACCACAACCAAACACTACTGAAATATTCCAACTCTTGCATTTCAACGAAAGAAATTCAAAATGAACTTTGAAAAATCAAGAAAATGTAACTGTGACAAGGTAAACCACAACCAAACACTACTGAAATATTCCAACTCTTGCATTTCAACGAAAGAAATTCCAAATGAACTTTGAAAAATCAAGAAAATGTAAGTGTGACACGGTAAACCACAACCAAACACTACTGAAATATTCCAACTCTTGCATTTCAATGAAAGAAATTCAAAATGAACTTTGAACAATCAAGAAAATGTAACTGTGACACGTTAAAAAACGATCAAACGATACTGAAATTGTCTAGCTCTTACTTTTCAACGATAGCCAATCGAGATGAACATTGAACAATCTACATAATGTAACTTTGACATTGTAAACCATAACCAAGCACTGCAAAAACAGTCCAGATATTGCTCTTCAACAACAGCAAATCATAATGAACTTTAACATAACATGAGATTGTAACTATGACGTGGTAAACCACAACCAAACACTACTGAAATAGTCCAACTCTTTCATTTCAACGAAATAAATTCAAATTGAACTTTGAAAAATCAATAAACTGTAAATTTGACTAGGTAAACAACAACAAAACACTTGTTATATATTCCAAATCTTTAATTTCAAAGAAAGAAATTCATTTTTAACTTTGATTTTTAAGTAAAATTTAAATTTGACCCGGTAAACCACAACCAAACACTACTGAATTATTCCAACTCTTGCATTTCAAGGAAAGAAATTCAAAATGAACTTTGAAAAATCAAGAAAATGTAACTTTGACATGGTAAACCACAACCAAACACTACTGAAATATTCCAACTCTTGCATTTCAACAAAAGAAATTCAAATGAACCTTGAAAAAAGAAGAAAATGTAAGTGCTACAATGAAACCCGCAACAAACCCCCACTTAAATAGTCCAACTCTTGCATTTCAACGAAAACAGTTCATTATTAACTTTGAACATGAATGAAAATGACGTAATTTTAAAGTGTATATTAACCATAGCCTAGAGACCTATATAATATCATGATTTTAATCGAAAAAAAATCTAAATGAAATTTTAAAAAACAAGAAAATGTAATTTTTAAATTTTAACCCACGACAACGAGCTTAATTAATATAAATACTATTCATCTTAAACGAAAGAAATTCAAAAATGAACTTTGAAAAATCGAGAGAATGTAACTGTGACAATGAAAACAATGACCAGACACTTGTTTAATAGTCCAACTCTTGCATATTAACGAAAGATATTCAAAATGAGGATTAAAAAATCATGAGCATGAAGCTTTGACCTATTGAACAATGAGCATGCGCTAGTGAAATATTCCACATATTGTTTTTTCACGAAAGAAATTCAAATCAACATGTAAGAATCTGGAATCTTTTACTTATACAATTTGCAACACAACATACAACTACTTAAGTAGAAAATAAATTTCTATAAATCTAAAAAAAATCAAAATTTACTATGTTAAAACAAGTAACTTATACATTTACTATTTAAACCACAACCAAACGTTACTGAATTTTTCAAACAGATGGATTTCAACGAAAGAAATTCAGAATGAAAAATGACCAAACAAGAAAGTTTAACAGATACAAGTGAAACCACGACGAAACACTACTGAAATATTGCAACACTTACATTTCAACGAAAAAAATTAAAAATTAAATTTTAAAAATAAATATATTTTATAGTTTTAAATTTTTAAAACAACAACTAAATAATTAAATAGTCAATCTCTTTATTAAAATAGAATTATAATAAAAATTTTAATATAATCAAAAAGATCTAGTAACTGTGAAACTTTATTCAAAATACTACAAATACTTAAATATTTCAACACTTGCATTTCAACGAAAGAAATTCAAAATAAAATTTGAAAAATTAGTATAATTTAACTCTGACATGGTAAACCACAACAAAATACTATTGAAATATTCCAAATCTAGCAACTCAATGAAATAAATTCAAAATGAATTTTGAAAAATCAAGAGAATGTAGCTATGACATGGCGAACCACAACCAAACACTAGTGAAATATTCCAACTCTTGCATTTCAGCGAAAGAAATTCAAAATGAACTTTGAAAAATCAAGAAAATGTAACTGTGACAAGGTAGACCACAACCAAACACTACTGAAATATTCCAACTCTTGCATTTCAACGAAAGAAATTCAAAATGAACTTTGAAAAATCAAGAAAATGTAACTGTGACAAGGTAAACCACAACCAAACACTACTGAAATATTCCAACTCTTGCATTTCAGCGAAAGAAATTCAAAATGAACTTTTAGACATCAAGAAAATGTTACAGATTATATTTGAACCACAACCTAAATATAATTAACTAGTAATTCTCGTTCTTGTAAGGGTCGTAAAATCAAAATGAACTTGGATTAATCAAGAGATTGTTAGGCTATCAAGTTGATAAATGCAGGGACACTTAAGAAATATTAATTATCATGCTTTTCAACGAAAGAAATTCAAAATGAACTTTGAAAAATCAAGAAAATGTAACTGTGACAAGGTAAACCACAACCAAACACTAATGAAATATTCCAACTCTTGCATTTCAACGAAAGAAATTCAAAATGAACTTTGAAACATCAATAGAATGTAACTGTGACATGTTAAAACTGAGTCTCTCAATCCTCGTAAAGCTCTTTTAAAATATACAAGAACGACTTATTTAACACAAATATTTCGTTTTTAATGACTACCAAGTAAAGAAAAATCACACGGAATCCGGCAACTGAGTATCTCAATCCCCATAAAGCTCTTTTAAAAGATACAAAAAACGATTATTTAACACAAAAAATTCGTTTTTAATGACTACCATGTAAATAAAAAGCACACGGAATTAGGTACCTTAACACCTCAAACACTGTAAAACTCTTTTAAGTAACACAACAAATGGATGGAAAGAACATAAAAACCAAACGGAATAAGAGCACTGAATCTCTCACTCCCCATCCAGCACTAATAAGAGATACAAAAACTAATTAAATAACACAAAAATTTTGTTTTTAATGACCACCAAGTAAAGGAAAACCACACGGAATTAGGCAACTGAGTCTCTCAAGCTCTGTAAAGCTCTTTTAAAAGATACAACAAATGACAACAAAGTAAAGAAAAAACAAAAGGAATCAGGCAACTGAGTCTCTCAAACCCCTTAAAGCTCTTTTAAAAGATACAAAAAATAATTATTAAAAACAAAAATAACTATAAAATATACACCACACAACATGAAAAACACCATGACGAAGTAACCAGAGTATCTCAAACTCTTTAATGCTAAATTAAAAGATACAACAAATTACCACCAAGTAAACAAAAACCACACGGAATCAGGCAACTTAGTCTCTCAAACCCCTTAAAGCTCTTTTAAAAGATACAAAAACTACTGATTTAACACAAAAATTTCGTTTTTAATGACCACCAAGTAAAGAAAAACCACATGGAATCCGGCAACTGAGTCTCTCAATCCCCGTAAAGCTCTTTTACAAAAACTACTGATTTAACACAAAAATTTCGTTTTTAATGACCGCCAAGTAAAGAAAAACCACATGGAATCCGGCAACTGAGTCTCTCAATCCCCGTAAAGCTCTTTTAAAAGATACAAAAACTACTTATTTAACACAAAAATTTCGTTTTTAATGACCACCAAGTGAAGAAGAACAACACGGAATTATGCAACTGAGTCTCTCAAACCCAGTAAAGCTCTTTTAAAAGATACAAAAACTACTGATTTAACAAAAAAAATTCGTATTTAATTACCACCAAGTAAAGGAAAACCACACGGAATCCGGCAACCGAGTCTCTCAAACCCCGTAAAGCTCTTTTAAAAGATACAAAAACTACTGATTTAACACACAAATATTTCGTTTTTAATGAACACCAAGTAAAGGAAAACCACACGGAATTAGACAACTGAGTCTCTCAAACCCTGTAAAGCTCTTTTAAAAGATACAAAAACTACTTATTTAACACAAAAATTTCGTTTTTAATGACCACCAAGTAAAGGAAAACCACACGGAATTAGGCAACTGAGTCTCTCAAAACCTGAAAAGCTCTTTTAAAAGATACAAAAACTAATGAATGAACACAAAAATTTATTTTTTAATGACTACCAAGTAAACAAAAACCACACGGAATAAGGCAACTGAGTCTCTAAAACACTTTAAAGCTATTTTAAAGGATACAAAAACTACTTATTTAACACAACAATTTCTTTTTTAATGACCACCAAGTAAAGGACAACCAAGCGGAATTAGGCAACTGAGTCTCTCAAACCCTTTAAAGCTCTTTTAAAAGATACAAAAAACTACTGATTTAACACAAAAAATTCGTTTTTAATGACCACCAAGTAAAGGAAAACCACACGGAATGCGGCAACTGAGTCTCTCAATCCCCGTAAAACTCTTTTAAAAGATACAAAAACTACTTATTTAACACAAAAATTTCGTTTTTAATGACCATCAAGTAAAGAAAAATCACACGGAATTAGGCAACTGAGTCTCTCAAACCCTGTAAAGCTCTTTTAAAAGATACAACAAATGACCACCAAGTAAAGAAAAACCACACGGAATCAGGCAACTGAGTCTCTCAAACCCTGTAAAGCTCTTTTAAAAGATACAACAAATGACCACAAATTTTCGTTTTTAATGACCAACAAGTAAAGAAAAACCACATGGAATCCGGCAACTGAGTCTCTCAATCCCCGTAAAGCTCTTTTAAAAAGATACAAAAACTACTTATTTAACACTAAAATTTTTTTTTTAATGACCACCAAGTAAATAAAAACTACTCGGAATCCGGCAACTGAGTCTCTCAATCCCCTAATAGCTATTATAATAGAAAAAAATAATTAAGTTTTAAAAATAAATTTTAATTTTTAATGAACCCAAATTAAATTAAAACAACACTGAATCCGTAAACTGAGTCTCTCAATACCCGTAAAGATCTTTAAAAAGATACTAAAACTACTTATTTAACACAAAATTTCGTTTTTAATTACCACCAAGTAAAGAAAAACCACATGGAATCAGGCAACTGAGTCTCTCAATCCACTTAAAGCTCTTTTAAAAGATACAAAAACTACTTATTTAACAAAAAAATTTCATTTTGAATGACCATCAAGTAAAGGAAATCCACACAGAATCCGGCAACTGAGTCTCTCAATCCCCGTGAAGCTCTTTTAAAATATACAAAAACTACTTAATTAACACAAAAAATTCGTTTTTAATTACCACTAAGTAAATAAAAACCACACGGAATCAGGCAACTGAGTCTCTCAAATCCCTTAAAGCTATTTTAAAAGATACAAAACTACTTATTTAACACAAAAATTTCTTTTTTAATGACCACCAAGTAAAGAAAAACCACACAGAATCAGGCAACTGAGTCTCTCAATCCCCGTAAAGCTCTTTTAAAACTGTGACAAGCTAAACCACGACAAAGCACTACTCTCGTGGACCTCAATCCCCATTTAACTCCACCCCCGGGGACCGGAGGGGCCGGGTCCCGGACGCCCGGGGTCGCCGAACCCCCCGTGTAACTGTACCCCTTTTAACTGAACTCTCATGCAACTCAACCCTCCATGCAACCCATCTCCCTCAAAACACTTTTCAGTCATTTTCTCGTTAAATTGAAAATACGCTCCAAAACATCACTTGTGTATTATACAGTACATAATCATGGCATCTCCTCAAATTCACAAATCCCCTTACCCCTTTTTTTTTGCAAAGGTTAATCAAACATCTCCGATTGTAAATGCATTAAAAAATTTTCCACTCACTAATTACCCCTTTTTTGCAAATGCTAAACAAGAAAAAAAAAACTGTCTGCTTTTCAAAAACTTGTCCGTTAAAACTCGAAACAAGACAACCTGAATATATACAAAAAAATAATTGCATAACAGCGAAACAAGACATGCTGGTTTTGGTTTATCACTAAAAAAAAGACATTGAACTTTGAAATCGCGTAAATCTCTTGGCAAAGAAAGAGTGTAATGACAAGTAGAATAGAATATCTATCAGAAAAAAACCTGTTTGGTACGGGGGCCAAATTCCATATGATAAGGGAGTACTGACTCTCTTTGAAAAGGTGTAGAGCTTCCATAGAATTCCATATGATGTTTCAAATTGCTATAGCTTCTATAGAATTCAAAAGATGGATACTACTTACATAAGCACTTGGTTAAAAGAACTTAAAATATGATGGAACAGTGATTGAGCCTGAAATAATTTGGAGTCTCTAAGGGCGAGATAGAAATGATAGCTAGAATAAGAATAACCAGGGCCGTCACGTATGGGGGGACGCCCCCTTCCCAATGTTTTTGGACAGTCAGTAAAAAAAATGAGTCGGCAAATTTTTTGCCGGCTAAATGGTGACCACGAATACTGACATATCATCTGCAGACATCTCGAATTTGGGCGGTAAACGCAGCAGTTTTACTGACTCCTACCGTGATTTTACAGATGGTGCCACAATTTTCCATTTAGTTAAATGAAGAGCACGAAAATAGTGACATGACACATACCGAAACTTCAATCTGGGTCGGTAAATGAAGCAGTTTTACCGACTCGTGCTGTGATTTTACGCATCGTATTCAAAACAGAAATTATGCAAATTATTAACAGTCGTAAAAATGACCAGCACGTCTGTAAAATTCCTCGCCCTCCCCCCCCCCCCAAACATTTTGACTAGTAACAACCCTGACAATGACAGCTTTAGAGAGTTTTGACTCCAATCTAAGCTACAAATTTGGAATCCGATCAAATTTGGAATCCACTGCAATTAATTGAAGCTTAGTCTTTTCTCATTGGCAGTTCTAAGTGGTGTCTGACCCTATAAAACCGTCACGCGTATGCTCCTACAGTAAAACTTAACTTACCTCTGTTAATGTATCGGCCAAGGGGATCCTTTGCCTCAGCTATAAATCCAACCAAAAAACAGCCAAAAAGTATCCTTGTCCTACTCATTTTGCCTCATATATGACTATCGTCATCTGGTCATTGGACAACAAATGGCACCTGAAACCAAGTGGAAATGTTAAATGAAAAAAATTAAGTTGTAACCTAGCGTGTGAAAGACTTTCATTTGTTTCCCATGTATATTAATTTGCTTCTAGTAATACGAATTGGAGCAAATGATGTTGCTAAATGTATTTCTTCGCCAACCGTGACCATCAAGAAAATATTAACAACAACGCCGGAAAAAATAAAATCTTCAAGAAAGTGGCACCAATGTCCATTATTTTACACTGAAATGAAATATACAATCATAAATTTACAGTTCTGATTTAATTCTGTAACTGACACAAAAAGATTCGCAATAACGAACTGTAAGACGAAATTCATGCTAATACTAACGAAAACTCTGGAAAGAGGAGTCGAAGAATCGGCGAAGATTAGGAGCAGAAGAATCGGCTTTTATGGTAAATTTAATATAAAACAATTCAACTAAAAGTAAGTAGTAACATTAAAACTTCAAATGAACAGAAATTATTTTGTATATGAGGGTTGCCCCCTTCTTAATACCTCATTATAATAATAATAAATGGAAAATCTTTAAAATACAGTTTTGTTTCCAGTAAGGCGCAAATAAACCTGTAGCCTTTAGAAGCTTTAGGGGGCAGTAGCCCCACTCCTGTTTGTGATAATATATATTCTATTAAGTTTGACTTGGTCATTCATTTGATTTTATAATCGTTTTAAGATTTATTTTTTCATCTTTCGCGGTATCTCACATCTTTAGGTTTGGATTATTTATTTTAATTTCCTTTCGTTTTGGGATTCATTTTCCATTGATGGTATTATTGTATCAGATTAACTATGCAACTTGACTACTAAGGTCCTTGCGCCGTCCCTGCAGTGTGTTGCTACAGCTAGGTTAGAACTCTTGGTATAACCAACCTGAGATCAGACCCACTGCTCTACCACAGGACTTTCTTTGATAGTAATTTCTGTTCGTTTTTAAGTTCGAATCATTATAGGATATTATTTCTGCCCGTCTTAGGTTTTAAAATGGCTCTTTATTATTTTTTTTTCGACAAGCTTCTTTTTTCTTAAGTTTTTTTTTGGTACTTGTATGATATACCCCCTACCTAATATTCTTCTAATATGTTTCTCTGAGGCTCAGTTCTAATGAAATATACCGTAAGTAAGATAAAATATAATACTCCAGAAACAAATTTGGGCTATATATTTGCACATTAGGGGTGGGGATGGGGGTAAAGTATAACGGGTCTGTATGCCTAATGTGTTGGGTAAAATTATTCTGCATATTATGTAGTAAGAATTGTTTTCTAACTTCACACGGTCCAAATACTTTAACTCCCCCCCTCCTAATGTGCAAATATACAGTCCAAATTATATATTTTCAGTCTATTCGGTCCCTTCTATTTGAAAAAAAAACAACCGGTTCTATAATGCGTCACAGAATGAACAACTTGAGCGGTAGGGGTTTATCATAGAAGCACCGTTTTTTTTTTAAAACATTTTATAATCATATTGTTTTTTCTCCAGGCCACTTCGTATGGAGACGTGATTGTAAAAACTTTAGAGGGGGCTCATCGAATTTGAGATCGAAAGTTGTAGTGCCCCTTATAAGAGTCGAAGGTGATTGGAGTGCGACCAGTCCCCCTCCTGCGCTTTTTTTCTATCCTCCTAACCCTCTAAGGGCATCCAATACAAATATTTAGATAGCCATTTATGGCAGTTTAAACCCTTATGAGATAGCCAAATGCACCGCCAGAAATGACATGACCCCTTCAGCCCCAGGGTAAAGGGCCGTAAAAAAAAAGTTGCTCCTTTTTTAAACATACGTATTTCAATAAGAAAGAGAAACTTTTTTGATGATGGGTTTGCGATTAGCTCGAAAGTTTCAGGGATCGTTCTATGGATCTAGAAATTGTTGTGGGATGGAGGGAGAGGGTTTAGGGAAATGGGCCAAAACACTTTTCGTTCCTGATAGTCACATCTCGAACGAGGTCTTCTATTGTCCGCTATGCGGAGATCCCCAGTGTCTCTCAAGACTAAACTGTGGTAACAAGTTGCGTATAAGATTAAATCAAACTATCTGCGCTTGATTTTGTCATGCAACATCTTGGGAAGGACTAAATGGATCGGTTTGAAACATTATATATATATATATATATATATATATATATATATATATATATATATATATATATATATATATATATATATATATATATATATATATATATATATATATATATATATATATATATATATATATATATATATATATATATATATATATATATATATATATATATATATATATATAATCGAAACACTCCTAGCATCATCACTTCACGAAAGTTCAACCAGGACTTCTTCGTTGTTATTTACTCAATTTATAAACCTTGATATGCTATTTTTCCGTTATATTGTTGTTGATTTTATGGCAAATAAAACACAACGCTCGAAATAAAAATTGTTTTCAGTAACACACAAAAGACTCTGTGGTCTTTGGAAACCTTAGAGCGTTTAGTTAGGCCTACTCCTGTTTTGTGTAATTTGTGTTGGTTTTAAGTTTAATTTGATTATTCATTATAGTTTCCGTTCGTTTCGGGTCTCATTTATTTATTGATAGTAATTCCTGAAAAACTTCTTTTTGGGAAAAGGTTTTCTTTTAAATTAATTAGTTACAGAAAAATTGCTCCTAAATAAAATCGTACTTCGTACGATTGTTTGATAATAAGCGGAAAACACTTTTTTGAAGCGTTGTCATGGTACAGAATATTAAGAAAAATGGTCAAAAAATGATACAAAAGAATAATTGCAAAGAAAGAAACACGACGAAGTTACATCCATATACAAAGACAGAATGTATACAGAAAACGCACACAAAAGATGCAAAGAAGCTCTAATTTAGTATTTAAAAATACTTATGGAAATTACGAGTCGAAATGAAAGTTATGCAACATTGAAACAAGCCAGGTATGCTAGACGTGTCGCAATACTGTCATATTCTATACCGCAAAAAAAAGGAAAACAGCATAAAGCAAAACTTATTATTTGGATAGGGGTGGGGGAAGTCTCAAGCGTCAGTGAACGTAGGAATACAGAACGATAAAGAATTGTAAAAAAGCCAAGAATCTGGTCTTACACTCTTCCTGTGTTTGTTCAGAGCGTGATTCAATTTTATTCAGTGTTTAAGACATGCACTTTAGCAGGAAGGGAGGGGGTCAGCCCACTAATCAAATCATAATGTCAATAGCCTCAAAGTCACGTATAATGATTCGCTACGTTTTTTTTGCAAAAAATTGCCTCGCTGTGCAAGTCCCACTAAGAAGTATGCAAATTTCAACTTGTCGACGCTTCATCAGCTCCACAAGGCCTTCTGTCTTTCCCTGCGGCGCTGATATCGTTAAACAATATCGGCGCGATATTGTTTCGTCTGATATCGACCTGGTTGCTGTTTTTTATTTGTACTACGATTTTTTTTCGCAACACATAGTGTTTTGGCTCGAATAAAGAATTGAATAGCATACCTTACCTTACCTAAATATTCCTCCAAACAGAATAAAGAAATCAAATTCAGGCGGAACAAACAATGTCTTGCCTTTAATTTTATAAGTCTTAGAAGATCTAAAATTTTAGACTAAAAAAAAAAGAGAGATAGATCCTGACGTAAAATATCATCATAAATGCACAATAAAATAATTGGCAACACTCCAAGATATCCAATATATAGGAAAGATCGTAATTTGAACATATCATTTAACTAATCCTCTTCTCAAAATCAAAGAATTACTATAATTTAAGATTCAATGTTTATCGAAAGTTGACCTGACGTCGTCAATTACTTGATGATTAAATAAAAAAAAAGTTTTTTTTTAACTGAAAGTGAGGATATGACTTATAACGAACAGAAATTATTCCGTATATGATAGGGGCTGTCCCCTCCTCAACGCCTCGCTCTTTACGCTAAAGTTTGACTCTGTCTCACAACTTTATTTTTTAAAACAACAAAAAGCTTTAGCATAAAGAACGAGGCGTTGAGGAGGGGACAGCCCCTATCATATACGGAATAATTTCTGTTCGTTATAAGTTTTAATGTCGCACCTTACTTTCAGTTACTTACAAATTAACTTACGTAACGAACTTCTATATTCGTATATTTTTATTACGTATATTAGGGGGCTCGCCCCCTAGTCAGTACCTCGCTCTCTACGCTGAACTCCCAATTTTGTTCCAATTCTTTAAGAATGACCCCTTAATCACAAAGGTCATTAATTTGAATAAATAGCTCTGATGAAAGTACAAAAAAAACTTTAGCGTAAAGAGCGAGGTAATGACTAGGGGGCAAACCCAATTATATACATAATAATTTCTGTTCGTTTTAAGTTTTGATGTTGCTCCTTACTTTCAGTAGAAAAAATTGTTTTTATATTTAATTTCTGATAATTTTTTAAAATAATGCTGGGAAATCCGGTGTCCCCTTCATAGCAATGCCCCTTCCCCCATAAAAACTTCCTCCATGGAAAAATCCTCCCACGTAACCCCCGATCCAACCCCCACCTCAACTACTAGAAAAATCCCCCCTGTATACTTCCCAATAACCAATACTATATGTAAACATTGGGTAAAAATCATAACTTGCAGACCTTCCCTCGGGGACTGTGGGGGATTAAGTCATACTCAAAGACATAGCTATTGTATTTTTCGACCATGCTGAACAAAATAGCTATCTCAAAATTTTGATCGGGTGACTTTGGGAAAAAATGAGCATGGGAGGGGGCCTAGTTGCCCTCCATTTTTTGGTCATTTAAAAAGGTCACTAGAACTTTTAATTTACATTCGAATGAGCCTCCCCGCGATATTCTAGGACCACTGGGTCGATACAATCACCCCTGGGAAAAAAAAATAAATAAATACGCATCCGTGATCTTTCTTCTGGCAATAAATACAAAATTCCACATTTTTTGCAGATAGGAGCTTGAAACTTCTAAAGTAGGGTTCTCTGATGCGTTGAATCTGATGGAGTGATTTTTATGAAAGTTCTATGACTTTTAGGGGGTGTTTCCCCCTTTTTTCGAAAATAAGGCAAATTTTCTCAGGTGCGTAACTTTTGATGGGTAAGATTAAATTTGATGAAACTTATATATTTGAAATCAACATAAAAATATAGTTCTTTTGATGTATCTATTGGTATCAAAATTCCTTTTTTAGAGTTTCGGTTACTATTGAGCCGGGTCACTCCTTACTTACAGTTCGTTACCACGAACTATTTGATTTAACCGCATGGTTTTAGTTAACAGTGATGAGACGATGAATTGGAATCGAACCAATCGCGTTTTTCAAAGGATCGCAATTGTATCGGGAATAGAGGAAATTTTTTCCGATCCTTGAAACGATTCAATTGTGTATCTCAGGTTTTTGTGATAAAAAGTTACATTAAAAAAAATAATAATAATAAGCTATTACTTTCACTCTCTGAGACATGATGATTACATTTGTATGCAGCGACTTCAGACAACACTTTGTTTTCGTAATTTTTTTTTTCATTTATAATTATTTACGGAAGCTCAGTTGCAAACAAAGACTTTCAGAGTTCAGCGTATGGTCAATTGAATTTGAACTGGTCTTCTTTTTTTGTTTGGTTTATTTTTTCTAATGAATCCTGATCATGCTCTAGGTTTGATCTGATATAAATGCAAATACATAAGTATGAATAAGCTTGAACAAGGATTCTACTTCGGAGGGGAATATTTTCAAAAAATAAGAAAATAATACAGAAAATAAAAGATATTGGAAGGAAAATTGCAAAATCCCAATATTTTATTACCACTTGCCAGAAAAGCTATGCTGTGATAAAACTTGCGAATAATCGATATTCTTTACTTTTACTTGCGTCATTTCACCAACGTGGAAATGATAATTGTGAGTTTGGTTTGTTTCTGTCGCTGATAAAATCCCATGATTTATCTAATATTCTAACATTTTTGATTTTTATTTAATCATTATTTAGTTACCACAAGACATACGCTGAGGTGTCTTTGGTAGTACGCTCAAATAATTTCTTAGACCACACTGCTTTTTCATTTACAAAAAATTAAGAGAAAGTAAACGGTTTAATTTAAACAAAGCAGTAGAACGAAACAGAAGATAAGAAAAGCAGCAACAAAACTTTAAATAAAAAAAAATCCGAATATTTCGACTTCACGTCCGGAAGCCTTTTCCAACGGAAATAAAAATTTAGGAAAAAGAAACAATTTCCTTAAATAAAATCATCTAAAGAAAACGAGAACTAACATACAAGAGAAAAAAGGAATAAGCAGGAAAAAAAAAAATGCAACTCACATTTTAAACACTTCCAGAACTGCAAATATTGTAATTGCCTGACTAATCACTGACACGTATTTTACATTCATCAACAGTTCGACATGAAACTGGAGAGAATAAAATTTGACAATGAAGAAGTTTTATAATTCATTTAGTTTTATAATTTTGGCAATGAAGAATAATTTTAGTGAAATAGTTTACGAAGTAGCATAAAATGTCTTAGGGAGGAAAGTTAGAAACACAGCTAGGAATCTTAGCGAAAACACTCTAAGATTGGTGAAAGAGAGAAGGAATTTGTACTAGAAATTCTTGAGTGATCGATCATACGAGGAAAGTAAGGGAAGTTAAAAAGGCGTGAATTAAGCAGATGAGAAATAGAGCCAATAGATAAAATTTTTGTATTTCAAGCAGACAAGAGGGTCATACGAGCTCTGAACAGTTTTGAAGTCAATCCCTGTGAAACGAAGAACAAAATACTGAAGAAAATACTCAACTGTATGTATGCAACATCGTTCAAAAACAAGACGTCTGTAGAGATAGCACTATATAATTTTGCAACCGGTCTCCGTACACCAAATTATTATGGTAGACAAGCAGGTTTTTTTGCAAACTTTCTAAACAATAATCCCGAACCTTTTCATAAACAAGAAGCAATTAATATTTCAGATAATATTTCCGCTTGGTTACAATGACAAAATTGCAACATGAGCCCGAAATTAGTGTTAAAAACCAAAACTCTCTTTTCCGTTGAATAAGGGTAAAATCTAAAAGAGCAATAAAAAAATACTCTTGAGGTGCGTTACTCTGGATTTAACCAGCTGGGTTTTTACACACAAAAAAACGGGCGCTCCTTGGTTTTGAGTCTAATTTCATCCTATTTAATTGTAAGTTCATGTGGCAGGACTGTTTACCATCATGGTTGCAACCAGCAGTAGCTGCAACCTAGCAAGCAACCACGGCCCATAGTAACCCAAAATTAACAAAACGTGTTTTAAATTAGGATTGAGTTAAATGGGGGTTGATTTGCGTTTGATAGAACTGAATGGGGGTTGAGTTGCATGGGTTTGAATTGAATGGGGTTAGATTGCATGGAGTCAAGTTGGATAGGGGTTGAGTTAAACAGGAGTCAAATTGAATGGGGCTGAGTTGAATGGTTGGTTTATACACACACCTATAAAAGCTAGTATCTAAGTTCACAAGCAAACGGAGTTTCAAAGATGGGAAGGAAACGGACTTCGAAAAATCTCCTGACAAATTTCTGTATGGTACTTATCTGTTCGCCAGTACACACTCGAGAACTTGTATCTATAGAATCAGACAATAACCAGTTTATTACTGTTTGTATACGGAGATAATTAGCTTCAGATCAGTGAAAAACTACATTGTAGCTATATTTTAATAAATATTTAGTTGGTGTTTTGGTTAGGTTAGGTTACATTTTGCATGCAGCCCCGCTATACTCAACCCCCCCCCCCCAAATGTGCAAATATACAGCCCAAATTATATATATTCTATCGGTACTTGTTTAGAATCCAGTAGACACGCGGCTAAGACCGCATCGAAATCTCAAAGATGCTATATGAAAAACAGGCTTTCGCTGCCTAGTGGTATTGCACTTCATGACAAAGATTTAAACTTCAGTTTTTTGGGATTGAAGGGGCAAAAAAAGGGGTAAATATATACCAAATCATATTATTGAGTTTAAAATAAAGTGAATGTGCCATTCGATGCCTTTTTTTATGCTGATGTCAAATATAATAATTATTTCTATTGGAAATCAATTTTAGCCCCTCCCCTATATCTGTCAATTCAGGATATATATTTGCACATTTGGGGGGGGGGGTTAGGTTAGGTTAGGACAGGTTAGGTTAGGGGGGGGGGCTGAAATTCATTTCCAATAGAAATGATAATTATCTTCGTAATCAGCATAAAAAAGGCATCGAATGGTGTATTCATTTTATTCCAAACTCAATAATATGATTTGGTAAATATTTACCAAAAACGATACCTAGGTTACGTATTTAATATATGCTATGCTTTACCCCCCCCCCCTAGAGTGCAAATGTATAACCCAAATTTGTTTTTGAACTATCATATTTGGTACTTATTTAGAATCCAGAAAACACGCGAGAAGTGAAGTTTCGTTAATGCTAATGAAATAAAACGATGTATGATAAAAATATAATAGTTTAGAAACAAATTTGGGCTATATATTTGCACATTAGGGGGGTGGGGGTGGGCGTATAGCATAGCATATATTAAATACGTAACCTAACCTGTGTACCTTTTTTTGCCCCTTCACCCCAAAAAACTAAAGTTTAAACATTTTTCACGGAGTGAGCAACACCTCACAAGCAGCAGAAACCTGTTTTCATCCGGAATTCATTAGATTCTAGATGCAGTTCATCGGGTATTTTCGTGATTCTAAATAAGTACCTTATATTTTTATTATACTTTGTTTTATTTTATTAGCATTAACCAAATTTCACTTCTCGCGTGTTTACTGGATTCTAAACAAGTACCATTCTATCTATCTCCCAAGCGTCTCAGTTGTTTCGACACCGTACCTGTATATCCAAATTATCGAGTGTGTACTGGCTCACAGATAAGTACCTTCTGTATTTTCATTTATTTCTCAAAAAAATGAGGAAAAAAATATTTTGTGCTTTTAACAATATTTGAAAAATGTAGATACTATGTTTCGACAAAGGACAGTCGAAAAGATATCAAATACATCCGCTTACTAGTAGCGCCAATAAGTTGAGCAGGAGGTTTAAGTGCCACCTAGATTTTGAAAAATATCTTTGTTGGGGGTATTCTCATTATAAATTCATTTTTCTGTTATTTTCACTGGAAAATTGAAAAAAAAAACAGTTTGCTCTTCCCCCTAGATTTTGAAAAATACATTTGCCTCCCCCCCCCATTTTTGGAATTGACGCCAGTGCTGCTTGGGCTACATAATTTCAAAGGACAGTGTACATTTACCGTTTTCTTTAAGCGTTTGAGGAGTGTACGTACGTAATCGATACGTAAAATTCACCCAAGGCTTCATGGCTAGTCCAGACCAAAATGGTTCAGACGTACGGGTTCCTTAGCCCGACATTTTTTGTAAAATCCCATAAGGTTTACAGGGAAACCTCAAACTTTTTGTTGGCACAGTCTAATTTAGTCCCCCTTTGAAAAATGAAAATACTATGAACAGCAAAGAAACAACAACAAAATTCTAATCTTTTTGCATTCAGATTATTTCTATTTTATAGTCCTATTATTTTTATATTTATACTATTTTCTACTTCTATTATTTAGTATATTTTATATTTATTTAATGTCGGTGTTATTTCAATTTAAACACACCCTACCCCCCCCCAAACCCCCCAAGTCCTAGGGTATATCCGAGAATTTGCCGATCTCATTGGTTTTCATTATTGTTTGTACCTATTTTATAATGCCAAATTGAACAAAAAGCTACATAAAATTTCGCATATGACCTAGAAGAATACCCGGGAGTTAGCGTAAGAGGGGGTTCTGTGCAAGAATTTAATTTTGTCGTTACTATTTTGATCAGAAGAGGACACGGGCTCCACTGTCACCATGAAAACTACTAATGCAAGAAAAAGACCCCCTCCCCCCCCCCCAAAAAAAGCAAGTGTTCTTCGGCCAGATATTCTGAGTATGCCCCGATCGGGATTGGTTTATTATTATTCTTGGTAGAGTATTTGGGTAGAGATATTGTTAGAAGTTGGTTTTATCCGAAATACAATTTTTCATCTTAGGCTATAACCCTGGAATTTTAAAGATAATATCCGTTGTCGGCAGTTCTTTTCACTTTTTAACAGCACTCAAATCCCAATTTGATGAAACATTAGGTTTAACTTAGGACCGAAATTCTCGACTAGATGCAATCCTTACCAAGCACAGTATCTATCGGCAATTAGTAACAAGAACTAATCAACCATATCCGCTCCTTACACAATTCAAAAGTATAACTAAATATCGAAATCACTATTACGGTATGAGCAGCAGTCAAGCATGTTATACTCTTTCACCGGCCACGTGTACTCTATCAGTAACGGTATGACCACATAAACAAAAAAAAAAAAAATCGGACTCGCAAAATAGTCCATCATTATAAAGATTCTCCTAAATGTGTCACAAGGTGAAATACACATTTAATAAAACTGACCATACGGCGGAAGTGCAGTTGTTATTTTGTGACTAAAGTTTAGGGAACAACCATTTTTCCTAGAGGAGACAGACCAACACAAGTTTTTGTTTTGTTTTTTTTTGTTTTTTTTTGGGGGGGGGGCTTTCTTTAAAAAATTCTTTTCCTCAGAAGTCATAATTTTCGCGAATATTAAAGAATTGTGAAGGATTGTATGTCTTTGAAGTCATTATTTGAGATTAGAATTAGGATTAAATTTTAAATATATTAGTTTATATTTTCATTAGTTTATATAACGTCAAATATATTTTCATTAGTTTATATAACGTCAAAATTACACCCTTTAACCTAATTAAATAAAAAAAACAAGTTTTTTAAACTGAAAGTAAGGAGCGACATTAAAACTTAAAACAAACAGAAATTATTCCGTATATGAAAGGGGCTGTCCCCTCCTCAACGCCTCGCTCTTTACGCTAAAGTTTTTTATTGTTTTAAAAAATAAAGTTGTGAGACAGAGTCAAACTTTAGCGTAAAGAGCGAGGCGTTGAGAAGGGAACAGCCCCTTTCATATACGGAATAATTTCTGTTCGTTTTAAATTTTAATGTCGCTCCTTACTTCCAGTTTAAAAAAATTATTTTTTTTTTTAATTTTTGATCGTTTTTTTAGTTAAAGCAGCTTTTATATGCATAAAAATTTTACTTTTCTTTTGCTAAATGGATGTCTTTACAAATTAACTTACGTAACTAACTTCTATATTCGTATATTTTTCTTCTGGCAAAAAATACAGAGTTGCAGATTTTTGCAGATATGAGCTTGAAACCTATGTAATAGGGTTTTCTGATACGCTGAATCTGACGGTTTGATTTTCATTAAAATTCTTTCAATTGTAGGGGATGTTTCCCCCCTCTTTAAAAAATCGAGTAAATTTTCTCAGGCTCATAGCCTTTAATGATTAATACTAAACTTAATAAAATTTATATATTTAGGATCAGCATTATAAACACATTCTTTTGATACATTTATTTACATCAAAATTCCGTTTTTAAAATTTTCGATTACCATTGAGCAGTATCGCTTGTTTTTTTATTGTTTTTTTTATTACGTATATGTTATTAAGAATATGAAGGGGTTATCCCCTTAGTCAATACCACGCTCTTTAAGTTAAAAGTTAAAAAAAAATTTTTATAAACAAACCCCTGAATCACAAAGGCCTTTTAATTAGAATATATAGCTCTTTTTAAATAACTAAAAAAAAAACTTTAGCGCAAAGAGCGAGGTGTTGACTTCGGGGAGAACCCCCTCACATACGTTATAATTTCTGTTCGTTTTAAGTTCTAATATTCCTTCTTACATTTCAGTTGAAAAAACTTGTTTTTTTTTATTTAATTTCTGATCGTTTTTTTAAATAATGCTTGGAAATCCGGCGCCCTCTTCACAGACATTTCCCTTACCCCAAGAAAACATCCTCCACGGAAATGTTCTCCAGAGTAACCCCCTCCTCTAGCCCCCCCTCCAGAAAAAATCCTTCCTGAAAATGGTTGTATACTTCCCAATAACCAATAAATAATGCTGGCAAGTCCGGTGCCCCCTTCATGGCAATTTCCCTTCCCCCATGAAAACTTCCTTCATGAACAGATCCTCCAACATAACCACAGACCCTCCCTTCCCTCCCACTACCACAAAAAAACCCTCCTGGAAACTTCTGTATACTTCTCTATAACCAATACTATATGTTAACATTAGGTAAAGCTCATAACTTTTAGCCCTCCTTCTGAGAACTTCGGGAGATTAAGTCATTCTAAAAGACATTTTTATCATATTTTTGACCATGCTGAACAAAATGGCTATCTCAAAATTTTGATCAGGTGACTTTAGGAAAAAAATAAGCGTGGGAGGGGACCTAGTTGCCCTCCATTTTTTTTGGTACTTAAAAATGACACTAGAACATTTAATTTCCGTTCCAATGAGCCCTCCCAAGATATTCTAGCACCACTGGGTCGATACGATCACCCCTGGGAAAAAAAACAACAAACAAACAAACAAATAAACACGCATCCGTGATCTTTCTTCTGGCAAAAAAATTGAAAATTCCACATTTTTGCAGATAGGAGCTTGAAACCTCTACAGTTCTCTGATATGCTGAATCTGATGGTGTGATTTTCATTAAGGTTTTATAACTTTTAGGGGGCCTTTTCCCCTTTTTTTGAAAATCAGCCAAATTTTCTCAGGCGCTTAACTTTTGATGGGTTGCACTAAATTTAAGGAAAGTTTTATATTTGAAATCAGCATTAAAATTTGATTCTTTTGATGTATCTATTGGTATTCTAGAGTTTCGGTTACCATTGAGCCGGGTCGCTCCATACTTACAGTTCGTTACCACGAACTGTTTGATATAGCTAAAATTCTAATACTGCTAAAATTCTAATTTAATTTCCAATTTAAAAACCTAATATTTAAAAATCTTAGAACTTTTTCAAAGGAGCTTGCTGGCTTTGAGACGAGCAAAATGAATTGTTAAAATCTAGACGAAACCAATTGGAAGGAATTCTACAGGGTTTACCCTTTTATATCTGGCATTAATAGTAGCTAATGCGTATTTTTTTTCTTTTCATATTTCGTCAATATTAAACAACCCTATTTCTGTGCCTATAATAGATGACACAGTTTCAGGGTCAGAAACATAAGGGAGGCCTTTCACGCTTAGGTCAACACAGTTAGACCCCAGCGCCGCACCGATGAGGGAAGACCGGCGGCGGCAGGGCCAAAAACAGCGCGCCACGCCGCCGGTAGAATGTCGGCGGCGCGCCGCCGGCGCGATAAATGTTGACCGCAAACATTAATGTTTCAATCAGTCTTTCTCAAATACCAGCTTAAATTTACAACAGATTCGAGCCTATTCATGAGTTCAAAAATTCACAAGTCGCTGGCTGGAAACTGGTCTTCTTCGTTATTCATCAAGAGAAGTAGAAATCTGATAGAAACGAAATGGCTGTGGCGTTTCAGAACCCTTATATAATACAAGTAGTTGAAGTATCTATTAGCTATGTATTCCTAACATAAATAATTATCAAAATTAGTAGTTTTTTTCATCGAGCATTACTGCATACAAAACTTCAAATACCGTATCACAAAATTCGTCAGTTATCTGGGTAAAAACTTTGAATATAACTTTAAACTTAGAAGCTTAATTTAATCATAATGCCCTTTGCCTATATCTGCTTTGTCACCTTTAAAACAGTTGAAATGGGCGACTTTGATATTGATTGTTTTATTTTTGCTCTTTTGGATTCCTAAAAAGCCTTCTTGTATCAAAAACTGGTTTTTAATAACAATAAAAAAAAAATGCATTTTAAAGTTTTTTGGCTTCATTATAGAATATATGTCATGTAGGATAAGGCTGAACTGCTGCTTTTTTAATGCTTTTGGCTGCTCTTTTGGATATTATTCACTTTTTCTTTTGGGGATTCATTCCAAATTATAAACTGATAAATACCTAATATCAGTCAAATTATAAACTGCATCTAAAATGAATAAATTTATCAAATTGGAAAATACATGATGAACACTTCAATTACAATGAAACAAAAAACACTTAATGGTTTATTCGGTATGAAGAAAAATGAAGTGCCGGCTATTTTCTTAGGTAAAAAATGAAAAGCTCATCCGTTTTAAATGTAATTAAATGAAATAATATGCAGACTGAAGAAGCTCCAGGAAGTTGATGAGATTTTCATCCTAGTTCTTCACTTTTAATCCAAGCAAAATTTTAGGACACTTAATATCAGTTATTGAGTTTAAGCTTTGATTTCCAAATGCTCACAAAAATTACCAAATTTAAGAGAGTCGCAACAATAAGTCACCTGTGGTCAAAATACTCAAAGACTCCTCTTTGATCCCCACCCAGGGTCAAAGCTTCTGCTATGGTCATTTCCATGGAAATCTTCAAAGAGTTTCTTCTTAAAATAGCTTTCAAGCGTACTTAGGGGTAATTAGGCTTTTTTTTCTTTTCTTCAAAGCTTTGAATAAAGTGTTATAATATTTCAAATGTTATATTTGTGCATATTTTTGGTAATCATTTGTGGGGTGATCGAAATTTTTAAACCACTTTGGACACGTAAAAATTCTGCAGCATCTAGTACCCTGAGGTCATAAGCCTGTCAAAGACTCTTCCAAATTGAACCTCCCAAATTAAAAGCTTCTATTATTACGCGACTTTATAATGCAACTTGGGCACTGGACCAAGGGCGCCATTGTCACTCGAGCGCAACGTTAGGTGGGGATGTAGATATCGCTTTCGTCACACCAACCTGTTTTAGTGTGAATCTGCCTGGTACTTATGAAAGAATGTTTTCAAAGTAAACCCGTTTCATCAATAAGAAAAAAAAACCCGGTCGGATGCATATGTCCCTTTCCCTTTGGACGACAAAACCATGCGAGTGCTGTATCAAGTATAACTCACGAAAATCTTGTTAAATTTTGTCAGCTTTTCTCTTTATGGCATCCCTGCTTTCAATAAAAAAAAAAACCAAGGTACTATCACATAAATATAATAACTCCCTATCTCTCCCCTCTGGATACCATTTTGATAGGATACCGTCCCTGCTTAAAAAAAAAATAATTAACTCATTGGCACCCCTGCTTAAAAAAAATCGAGGTATTATCATTTAAATACGATAGCTCACTACCCCCCCCCTCTGGATACCACCTTGATAGGATGCCGTCTCTGCTTTAAATTAAAAAAAATAATTAACTTTTTGGTATCCCTGCTTTCAATAAAATAAATTCGAGATATTATATTTTAAATGTAATACCTCCCTACCCCCCCTCCTCTCTGGATACCACCTTGATAGGATACCGTCTCAGCTTTCATTAGAAAAATAATTTACTTAATAATTAACTAGGTTACTATATTGTTCAAACAAACACGAAAATTAACGTTAAACAGCTTAAGTGTTCTTTGAAAAAAAAAAAAATTGAGGGTATGAGTAAAGGGGTACAAAGACAATAACAAAAATGTCGAAATTATTCAGATATACCTCAAATTATTGGAAAACTGAGTCGTAGATGCGCCATGGCATTCAATAAGATCCAAAGAATCTATTTCAAAGGGAGCACACACAAAAGTCAAACAAGGCCAGTAGCCTATGAGAAATCGCATAATACCCAAGACAATGAACAAGTTCGAATGGGGGGTCCTGGGTATATCAAAATATTTCAATGGTTTCTCAGGGAATTTGATATGATTTTCTTCTGCCTCCACTTTAAATGAAAAAAATAATTATCTTTTTGGCATCCCTGCTTTCAACAAAAAGAAAAGGTATTATCATTTAAAAATGATAGCCCCCTAACCCCCCCTATAGGCAGTAATTTACAATTTATTTATGAATCATATTTTTGGGGTAACTTCCGGTTCAATCTTTAATTCCCCAACCTTGTACATAGCTTAGTCTATAGCTAAATTTTGTCAAAATAGAAGGGTTTTTGTTTGGGGGGGGGGGGGGTAAAAATGTTTCAGAAAAAAACATTTCAAATACAATCAAAGATTGTATTTTCTATCTGGCGTTCAACAATTGAGCATTAAACATTAAGAAAATCTTAACTAAAAACAGCAAAAAAAAATCTGCAAACTTACAATTCAGCTGTAGAAACAATCTGTCGCCTGTCAATTTCAAAATCCAACTGAAGGATGAAGCTGTATAGTAGTAAATGCGTTCTATAATTCTATTCAACTTGAAAATAAAATTCTTGACTACGAATAATGTAAGAAATAGCGATTGGGAAACTGCATTCGAAATGATTTACATAGTACACATACATGCGCCAAAACAGCAATTTTTCCTTCCAAGACTGATCTGAAACCCACCCCCCACTACTTGAGAAATATTCATGACTACTTAGCTCATTTCCCAAAATATGGACGCACCTTTTCTTATTGGACGCGGCGATATCATCGATATGTCGAATCTAACATTTTCACGCGTCTGAGGTAATTACCTAATACCATTTGCTAAGCTGTTCTCAAAGAGAGAATCAGCAGGGTTATATAAGCTAAATCAAATTTCGATCATCCTGATCTACATTATCCTACTGATTCTTTCTTTAAGAACTACTTAGCAAACGGTTTTCGGTATTACCTTAGATGTATGAAAATGTCCGGTATGATCTTTAGGCGTCACAGTAACGATATGGCATTAATGCTTTTAATCAGGTTTAGTCAACTCCTTGGCATTTAAATATTGAAAAAAAAAACTTTTGCACTCACTAAGGCGATATAGTATAGATACGTGGAGAAAGAGATTACCGACCAAGATTGGTTTGAACACCACCCCCTCCCAGAGAGATTAGAAAATTGTGGGCTTATAATGAGCTGTTTGAGGCATTTAAATTTCTCTCTGATAATTCTTATGATTACCAGCTTAAGGTTGGCATAAATGATATTTAGGGCCATACACGGATATATGCTTGAATTGGTTAATATGACAATAATCAAAACAAATGTTAGATTAAGTGATAAATAATAGATATCTTTACTGTATATCAAAAGTTAAATCCTTAAAAATAATACAGAAATTCCAGTTAAAATAAACAGATAACTTCAAGTATAAATTTATTTTGTAAATTGATCATTACATCGAGTAGAATTCCAATGAACTTTAGTGCCCTAGCAAAATACCATAATTAATTGTCTTGTAAAATTAGGAGGACGAGAATCAGATGGGTTGTATCATTTATACTGAAAGCGCCCACACAAACATATTCTTCCTTCAGACCTATCCTGTAAGCAGCAGCAGAAATGACAATTTTCTAATCACATTGTCCACGTCCATTATATGTTCCAATTAAAGTCCAGTTCTTTTGTACAGGAAAATATGCAACCCAATGCCAGCTTCAATTAGGTCAGTTCTTTGGCAAATTTCCAATACTGATTTTCTCACTGCTGGATTTTAACTTTAATCTATTTGAGAACCCTCATTATGTTCTTGCGGTTGTCAGTAGTCTTCTTCTTCTTTTTTACATCAACCACATTGTGAGTGAGTGGAAAACAATTTTAGAGTATAGACTTTAGTTAATCACAATTTTGAAAATATAGAAGGGAACTTGTGTTACACTTCAATTTGGGAGCTTGTCCCCTTTAGAATGGTATTGTTGATATTTAAATGAAGCGTCATTTTGGATAGGAAATAGAAGGGCAGGACGACTTAAAATAAATCCAAGTACCCAAATTATCCTGTTCTAAGCTTCTAACTAGCTTGCTTTCTAATTGCACCAATCTGGACATTGTATTAATTTAATTTTTTATCTTTACATTTTAAGGGCTTTTTGAAGTCATGGATTTCATGAATTTTCAATCCTACCCTGGCTCATATATTTTCAAATTTTTCGTTCCGTCAGGTCAATCTAGTTTAGGCTTTAAGTCTTTCACTCACATTAAAATCCTCTAAGAATAATAAAAAAGAAAAGAAACAGAGAATGAATAAAAAATAAACGAAAATAATTCAGGATAAAATGTTTAATTTTGCAAAATAATTAATCAATAATATCCATCTCACTCTTTTTCTCATCCTCTTCAAAGTCTTTCCGCTTGTATCTTCGCATTTTGATATTCTGAAGATATTTTATTTGGCCACTCCACTGCCGTAAGTAATTCACACATTCAGGATCCATAATATCTGGGATTTCTGATAAATAAATGCAATTAAAAGAAATTTATCAACAAAAAGACACCTTAAATGCATAATCGTACACGGAGAAGGAACAAGAGGAAATTCCATCTCGTCAAAAGATCGGTCCAAAGGATATCGATATAAATGACACAATAAAAAGTGATTCGTAAACTATCAAGGCTCCTCTATCCTCAGTAAAAAGCTTCTTTGATAACTCCCCCCCTTCCCAAAAGCCAGAGCCATGCGCAACCATCTCCACAAGCATAAGAACATGTTAAAACGGCAATATTGACTAAATTCAAGCCTGATCGCTTTTTTTTTATATTTTAAGCAAACACTAAATACTATTACTTTCCCCAGTTCAAAAACTACCTTGAGCAAACAATGGTATAAGGATTTTATACCAACCCTTCTTCAAAGGAATTGGGGGGAAAATGAGGCATAACACACAATCATCCGAGAACGTGAGCCTGAAAACCCAGAATTTAGGAGTTGCCCCTGGGCACCCTCCCTCTTCCTTCAAGCAAAAAGCTGCTGGTCTTTTCTCGAAGATGAGGACTATACGCAGTGTTATATAGCAGTGTATATTACTTTCACAGTCGAACTGTAATAGGCCAGTGTGAGCGTCAGCTACGCTCCATTTGAAGTTAATATGTGTGAAATAAGCTTCTTACAGTTAATAAATGCAATCTTATTGACCAAATGTGCAACCACCACGTTTTTTCATAAACTCGTTTATTTCCATGGCGAGTTTATTAAAGAATTTAAATGGAATTACATTTAACAGTGTACTGACAATTCTCTACCCACGTTGGTATTTCGTTTTATGTGTAAACAAATTGACTAGTCCAGTTCAGAATTACAACTTTGGGAGATTGAAATAAATTCAGTTGTAATTGAAAATGACAATATTGTGTTCTTTCATCTACACCCATTTTGCAGGATTTACGGCACTTGGAGAGAGAGAAAAAGGACAAGCAGGAAAACAGAAATAAAAAAGTTTAAAAGACACCGTATTAGAAGGACACTTAAAGGAAGACTGAGTAAAAGTGTTTGAAAGGTCGCAGGTGGCGAAGTCCATCTGACGTAGTAAGTATTTTTCATTGTTCTTAGCCTCAAAAGGAAATTATCATGCACCCGAGGGCATGTCTGGGATTTTTGTTATGACGAGGGGTATTTCTTCGGGAGGGGGGGGGAGAGTTGTACGAAAAATTTAAAAAGCATCAAAGATTTGTTTATATGTATTTTTGTTATGTTTTTACAAGTCGAACAGAAATTTCCGGGAGGTGGTGGTTCAAACCCCGAAATCCCTACCCACTGGAAACAGCCCTACATGCACCAAAAAGAATATATACATCTGCTTTATAAATATCTAATAGCATTACTCTTCTTCGCAAAATCTCTGTTCGTTTGAAGTGTGACCTGATTATTCATTTAAAGGCCAAGGAGCCTTTGGGGGGGGGGGGACTAGCACAGTGTATTATTGTATTTGTATTGATAATGAATAAAATCTTATCTTATTTTATCATTTCAAGTTCTACTTGTTTTAGGATTTGTTTATTCATCTAGATCGGCATCCGTTATCTTTAAATATGATCCAGTTATATCCTTGAATTTCAGTTCGTTTTTGGTTGCATTGATTCATTTAACAAAATTTCAAGCAACGATTTATTCATGTAACGCAAAGCGTGACTCGTTTTTATTTATAGCATCTTTACAACCTCCATCTCTATCTTTCTTACATACCAAGCATGAATTACATAATTCTTATGGGAAACTAAAATCAAAGTCCATTTTTCTCTAACCAGTGGTGTAAAGACTGACTATGGTGACCAGTGGCGTATAAGATTATCATCAAAGCCTAAAACTTAAGCACTTACCTCAGAAGCACTAAAAAACTTTTGAGTGAGATCAATAACCCCTATGATCTTGGCACTTTGATTAACCGCAAAACAAAATCTAAGCAGAACGATGTGAAATCAGAGAAAAATCAGAAAAAAGCCCAGTTGAGAAACACTTAAAACATTTTAACTCATTAAAAAAAAAATAAAAAAAATATCAGATAAGTTTTGTTTAGACACGAAAATATGGTGTGTTCTGGTTAGGTGAACACGATTAATCGACTCCTTCGCATTTTCATAACAACTATTACACTTATGAGAACAGTACGATAAAAGTACGTCAGTACGTCTCATAAAAAGAAATTCCTTTGTATAGCTGCACTACCCTCTACTCCATTAAAAACTCACTAGATAAATATAATCATTTCAGAAAAAAAATCGCCAGATGCATCCTTTCATTTTGGGTAAGAACACATGGTGTTTCTGCTTAAGAGAAAAGGTTAATTGATTCCTTGCACAAATTAAAAAAAAAAAAAAAATTCGTACTAATGAAGTTAATAGTTACAAAGAGAAGAATTTCAGCCCAGGGTTGATCTACCCTCTCCTTCTAAAACCATGAGATTTGGTACATACAAAACCCATAGTTGAGGCGCTTCACTATTCTCTACATACAACACTTTCTAATCCCCTGCTCAGGGTTAGATCTAACTGCAAGGATGGTAGCATTGGTATTCAAACAGACAGTAAGCTCTGGATAGTACTCCAGTAAAATTCAAACCATAAAATACTCAACCCAAGCAAAATTCAAACTGGCAAAACTGAACCCATGTAAAATTCCATCTACAGAACGTATGCACAAAATTTCTTACAAAAAAAACAACAAAAAACTTTCAGAGGTTACTACCTCCATACCTATAAGTTTACAAAAATGGCTTCAGATAACGTAAGATTTTGGTATGAAAAAAAAAGAAGAAAGATTAATAGCTAAGTTGAACCTTATTTTGAAAAGAACCACTAAATTTGAGTAAAATTACCTTTTGGTACTACAAAAGTGTTTCGTTTTATTTTTAAAGAAAATCAAGAGATAGAGATGAGAATTCTCCCATTATTTGGACCTCATTTCTAACATTATTTAATTTGGACCTGAAATTACGAACATTTAAAAAATTTTTTAGTCATGAACCCAAAGAGACACCCTTGTGCCTGTACCCCCACCCCCTTCCTAATTTTTTTCAAGCCCATTCAATCAGTAATAACGGTAACTGCAATGGAATCGTAAATTCATTTGGTGAAATTTTCAGTTCATTAACACAGACAAAAAAGTTCATAACACGAGGTCCGAGCATTAAGTACCTATCCTAAGCTATGTACTATTAAAAAATTAAGTGAAGACATATTAAAGGAGAATGGTTTATTCAAAGCAAAACAACAAAAATTTTGAAAGTTGAAACCAAATGCTTTCTAATAAAATTTACACTAGTTATTTAACACAACCCTTCTTGGGCTATTTTGTTATGACCGTATTTCTCTGAGTAAAGTTCTTTGAGAGATTTTAACTCTTCTTCGAGCACTACCTTCTTCTTCTTCAAAAACCCAAACTTTATTTCAAGTTCTTGCTCCTCGGTTCTTCTTCTTTTTCTATAGGCACGGGCGGATTCCTTGTTCCGTTCCTTTTGAGTTTTTAAACAATTTGCAGCATTTTTTGCAGCTTTTATCTTGTCCTTTTTACATTTATTGTTCGTCTTTTGATAGGCAGGATTTACATTGGCACATCTGCTTTCATCAATATTAGTATCCATTCTGGATGAACAAGGGGAAATTGCGACTGCATTTGCATTCTGGTAAGTTTCTAAACCAAAGCTGATGTCACGCGATGGTACTGACGCTATATACGAAGCTACTTTGATTTTTGGGGCGAAATCAATCTTGCTTTCATCATTCACAGAACTTTCTATTTCTGCTTCCTGTGCACTTTTCCATATTTGCAGTTGAATATCCATGTGAGTCTCTGGGGATGAACAAGATAACTTTACAGCTGCATTTGAACCATGAAAAGTTTCTGGAGGAGAATAACTACCACAGCTTGGTAGTGACACTGCAGGTAAAGCTCCATCAGTATTTGGGCATTGATCAATGTTGTATTTTCCATTCACGACACTACTTACTTCTGATGTTTCTGTATTTGTCTGGCCTTGTCGTTGAATGTCTATATGATCGATTGACCATTGAGACTGATTGAGTACCTCCTCCAATCCCAAAATATCTTGCAGTATGTCTTCTTGGTTTGTAAAACTTGTTGTTCCACCCATTAGCAACCAATCTGGGTCAAGGCCAAAGTTTTCATAACTTGAATCCATATCACTGGATATATAATATTGGCTGTTTATATTCATAATTATTTTATCTGTATCAATTGATCACTTCTTAAAATGAATTAAAAATCTGTTTGCCTGTTTTCTCTTTTATATACCGATACATTTCGTTATACTCCGCCTACCTGACAGCTTAATTCGATGACGTCATTTTAGACTGCTTTCATTTCTGAAGTAGCATGCCTATTCAACTTTGGACTTCCATCGCAATCTATGACGTCATGTCCTTGCGGATTGCAATGACATGACGTCATAAAAAATTCTTCACGGAGAAAAACCTTATGGAGACTAAATTTGTTACTGTTAAATTGTATTTTCTCTCCCAAGTGTAACTCTTTCGATAGTATCCTCTTTGTGCAGATGGTTGTATTTATAAATACGATTTTTGGTTTTTTAGTCTAATTTATAGGCTTATTCGAGTCCATTCACCAGGCCTGTTCTTTTCTTCAAATAACAAAATATGGCGATGTAATTTTAAAGAAATAAAATCATCGGGGGGAGGGGGAGGAGGAGTTCAAATTTGAGGCAGAGATATAACTAATCCAGTCAATCATAAGAATTCACCACACAGTAAGTCGTTCGAAAATTCCAAGTATTCTCGATACAGTTATACTGTTAGTTTTCTCCTCATAGTCAACAAGAGTTTTAAATTAGTACAGAATTATGGGTCTCTCATGTATTATTTGTTCACTAAGGTTCACCATATCGAACAAATGGTCAAAGGGATTTGGGGAAGGGCAGTAAAGAATGATGATTCTCTTTCCAGGAAATTTTATTTTAATTTTTAAATTTACAAAAAAAAAAAAAAAAAAAAAAAAAAAAATATAATTTCGAAAAATTTTAGCATTGAACTTAATTTTTCTTTTTGAAAAAGATATTTTAAGTACAGAAAAGATATTAAGCCGACCACGAACGTACAGGACTGATTTATAAGGTCGCCAGCTGGGATATCACTAGCTAGTAGTACAAAAGTTTTAACGGTAGGCTCATACTGTTGGATTACCCAAAATCAAGGACTAATAAAACATAAATTAAGCTCAATAGATTCAGCTGTTTCGGTCTATGGTGCGGAGAATTCCGTCGTTACGACGCAAATTCCTGAAGTTAGTATCAAGCTCTACCGCAACCAAAGCAGCTCCACTTTGGATTTGTCTACCAAATTACGATGAAATATCCAATTTGAAACCGAGAAGAGAGCCAACCATTCGACCCGCCTCGCTTTCTAGAAGCCGTACAAAAAGTAGCGGATGGCAGACAGATAAAAATGTCTTAAAATCCGTTATTTTCGACTTTGAAGATGATCCTAAGGCCCTTTATATCTGCGCCGATTTATATCTGTACATGTAGGTGGGTTAAATGATGCTGACAAACCATTTGCCCTCAGGCACCCCCCTTCCCAACCATACATCGCACTCGATCAAAATTTCGTGAGGTTTATTTTAGTCAACACAGTCGATTACCCCAAAACATATATCCCTGAAGTGACGAAGAAAAATGAATTAGGCAAAGAAAGTTTAAATATAACTAATGTATTTAGTATTTGGTCAAGCATTAATGACGCTCTAGCCTTCTGGAGTGATTGAGGGGTGTCAACAACATCACCTTGTTCACCCTTATGTTTGTGAGAATAAATATAAGGTCATAAGATATTCCCATCCTATACAACTTAATCTCTGAAACGTTCCTACCAGATGTATTGGATAATCATCAGGGTTGGCATAGTGATTACTATAGCATTAGGCCCAGTACTACTAACTTTCTTTAAGCACTCTTAATGTTGTTAATAGACAATTTAGTACTGACTGAATAATCTTGTGTACAATTAAGTGTTACTAAAACTTTTTGTTCTGGTAAGGCTATATAACTGTCCCTGTGTGCACAGTCTTTGCATATATGTTTCAAACGGCCAAAAATAGTGACTACACTAACCAGAAATTGACGCTGAAGTAGCTGGTTGATAGAGGTGAGGAAATCAGCTTTTCTCATACGAAGGACCTGTCTCAAATATACCCACTCTTCTTCCTCAAAACAGCACTAATATTGAGATAGCCCATTCTGCCATCCAGTTCACCTCTCTAAATTTGTGTTAAATACAACCCCGATTTCTCTTGAAAGAATGTTTCTCACAGGAAAGTTTTTTTGAAAAACAGTTTTTAAACTTTCCAGTACTATAGGATGTGGTTCCTTTTGGGCTCATTTTCCCTAAAAATGCCACACACAATAAAGGCTTTGGCTTTTTCTTAGCTGGAGCCTAGTTCTAGAGCAAACCTATTTTTTGAAGCTACTGCTCTTTACTATGTGGGTATACACAGAACAGTTATAGCATGGTGTCACATAGCATAATGTCATACAGATAATAATACAAACATTAGACAAAAAATGGTTTTTTGTGAAAATTTGCTTTATACCTTAATTTTACCAAGATGAACTTATGAAAATCACGTAGGTATGAGCAGTAGTTTCCAAAACAGTCATTAAAAATAACTCTAGCTCTTGTGGTAGCCTAGTAGCCCAACCGAAAAAATTGACATCACTGCTAACCATGCAAAACCTTTTTCCTTTTTTTTTTTTTTTTAAGATAGAGGGAGAAAGTTGTTGATATGGCGATTCTAATATCGCACTTTTAATAAAAAAAAGTATAAATGTTTTTACTTTTATAACTTTAATAAATCAAATAATATTAAGATTTTGATTGCTAAATATCAGTAAATGTATATTAAACTGACAATGCACATTCATTTGTATTTTTTTCAGTAAAGTGCAAATTATGTTCTGGCCGTGGGAAGGCATAAGGGTTTTGAGCCCAACTTATGTTAATTTCGGCTCGTTTTGAGTTTGACTCGGTTATTTATTGTAATTTCCACTCGTTTTGGGTTTCATTTATTTATCGATGCTGATTTGTGGTAGTTTCACGCTTGGTAGATTATTTGATTTTATTTTTGCTCATTTTTTGTTTAATGGAGACCTTAATTTTTCTTTGAAAAACTTATTTTGTGGAAAAAGTTTTTAATTAATTTCTGTTCGTTTTATATTGACATAGTCTTTTCAGAGAAAAAGAAAGGGGTGTTTGTTGCCTTCCAATCACTTTCGACTATTAAAAAGGGCACTAGCCATTTCAATTTCCAAATGAGTCATTTTGGAAGTTTCTACGACGACGCGTTCAGTAAAAGCCTCATATGCCCCCAGGGTATAACTTACAACCCTTGCCCTGAGGGCTGTAGGGGAGTGTCCTCCTCAAAAATATAATTTCTATCTGGCAATCCAAAACACTGAATAAAATGGCTATCTAAAAATTTTGGTTGGATGTGTTTGGGGAAAAGGTGGGCGAGAGAGTGGGGCTAGCTGCCCTCGAATCACTTTCGACTATTAAAAAGGGCACTAGACCTTTAAATTTTCAAAAAAATGAGCCTTTTTTCAAGTTTCTACGACAAAGATTTCAATAAAAACTTATATGCCCCCAGGGCATAACTTATAACCCTTGCCCTGAAGACTGTGGGGGGAGTGTCCGGCTCAAAGGTATAATTTCCTGAACTTTAACTGCGTGGAACAAAATCACTATCTAAAAATTTTTATTGGATGTATCTCGGGAAATGGTGTGTGTGGAAGAGGTGTTAGTTGCCTTCCAATAACTTTCGACTATTAAAAAGGGCACAAGCCATTTCAATTTCTAATCAAATGAGCCCTTTTTGAAGTTTCTACGACAACACATTCTATAAAAACTTTATATGCCCTCAGGGCATAACTTACAACCCTTGTCCTGAGGGCTGTGAGAAGGTTATCATCCTTAAAAACCCAATTTCCAGAACTTAAAACTACGTTTAACAAAATGGCTATCTCAAAATTTTAAATGATTGTGTTTTGGCGAATGATGCGTGTGGGGAGGGGGGGGCGATATGTGCCCTACAATCACTTTCGACTATTAAAAAGGGCACTAATCCTATGAATTTCCAATAGAATCAGCCTTATTTGAGGTTTCTACGACAACGCCTTCCATAAAAACCTTATATGCCCCCAGGCCATAACTTTAAACCCTTAGCCCCGAGGGTTGTGAGGGAGTGTCCTCCTCAAAAACAAATTTTATATCTGGAAAACAAATACGCTGAACAAAAGGCGATCTCAAAATTTTGATTGGATGTGTTTGGGGGAATGATGGACGTGGGGGGGGGCTAGTTGCCCTCCAATCCCTTTCGACTATTAAAAAGGCACTAGACCTTTGAATTTCCAATCGAATGAACCTGTTTTGAAGTTTCTACGACAACGCCTTCTATAAAAACATTATATGCCTCCAGGACATAACTTAAAACCCTTGCTATGAGGGTTGTGGGGGAGTGTCCTCCTCAAAAACATATTTTCTATCTGGAAATCAACTACGCTGAAGAAAATTGCTCTCTAAACCTTCTTATTAGTTTTGTTTTGGAAAATGATTAGCGTGGGGGGGCTAGTTGCACTCCAATTACTTTCGACTATCAAAAAGGGTACTAGGCCTTGAGGGTACTTCCAATCGAATGAGCCTGTTTTGAAGTTTTTACCACAACGCCTTCTATAAAAACCTTATATGCCCCCAGGGCATAACTTAAAACCCTTGCCGTAAGGGTTGTGGGGGAGTGTCCTCCTCAAAAACATTTTTTCTATTTGGAAATCAACTACGCTGAACAAAATGTCTATTTCAAAATTTTGATTGGATGTGTTTGGGGGAATGACGGGCGTGGGGGCGGCTAGTTATCCTCTAATCACTTTTGGCTATTAAAAAGGGTACTAGCCCTTTGAATTTCCAATCGAATGAGCCTGTTTTGAAGTTTCTACGACTACGCCTTCTATAAAAACCTTATATGCCCCCAGGGCATAACTTAAAAACCTTGCCCTGAGGGTTATGGGGGAGTGTCCTCCTCAAAAACATATTTTCTATCTGGAAATCAACTACGCGGAACAAAATGGGTATCTCAAAATTTTAATTCGTTGCGTTTGGGGGAATAATGGGCGTGGGGGGGGGGGCTAACTGCCCTCGAATCACTTTCGACTATTAAAAAGGGTACTAGCCCTTTGAATTTCCAATCGAATGAGCTTTTTTTGAAGTTTCTACGACAACGCCTTTTATAAAAACCTTTATGGCCCCAGGGTATAACTGATAACCCTTGCCCTGAGGGTTTTAGGGACGCTTTCTCTTCGAAAACTTATTTTACATCTGGAAATAGACTATGCTGAGCAAAATGGATATCTCGAAATTTTAAGTAGATATATTATGCGACCTGATAGGCGTGGGGGGGGGGCTAGTTGCCCTCGAATCACTTACAACTATTAAAAAGGGCACTAGCCACTCCAATTTCCAATCGAATGAGCCCTTTTCGAAGTTTCTATGACAACTCCTTCGATACAAAGTGCCCGAGTATGGAGAAAAACACATTGTGCCCACAACGTTCTTTACTTAGGCAGCGCTAGCGCGCTACCTATGATTTAGGGCAAAGGAGGGGTGGGAGGCCTTTAAGTGAAAGAATTAGTTTTTAGCTCTCAAATCTTTCTTTGTCCAATTTTAACAGAAATTTTGCTATAAGTTTAAGTCGTTACAACTTTTAATGTACAAATTAAAAAAGAAGGAAAAACTTGTTGAGGTACAACTGAAGTTTTTTTTCGAGCAAATATCAAATAGATAGCATTTTACAGGGGATGTCGTTTGATATTTAGCTCTCAATACTCTCTCAAGCCACGGGCGTAGGCATCATCTTATCTAGGGGGTGGCAGTCGATTCTGTGGTGGAGGGGAGGGGGCTTAAAATGCTTCCCGGGGTCCTTTAAATATAGGTATTAAGAAGCTCGCCATTCTACATTTCGCTAAAATTCAGCCTTGAGCATTTTCCATATTCTACTTTTCCGGCAATACTATAATATAATACACCCACAATCCCAATTCCACTTTCCAGAAAACATAAACACCGTAAAAGCAATTTGACACAAATCACATTGCGGTTACATAACAGCTTCTTGATCTAAGAATTCAATTCAAAAGTTTAAAGTTGGGCAATATTAAATTTCAAAATTGGCATAGGGGAGACCGGCCCTCGATTGTCAAGGCCCCCGTTTAGCCCAAGCAAATAATCTCAATACAAAAACCTACGGGGACTTCTGGTGGATTATGAAAGCTCTGACATATGGCACTGTGTGTTTTAAAATGTCTGGCCTTGATTAATACTTTTACCAAAAATATAAGATTGGATCACGTTTTATGGTGATTAAATGTGGAATTTTGGTGAATTTTTATCTGTAGGCCTACAACTAACTACGAATACTAGAAAAGCCATAAATAGTACGAATACTAGAAAAGCCAGCTTCCGCGACGTGCCATCTTCACCGGTTTGCTGGTAACATTTTTCCATCCCGCGGGATGGCGAATTCCCACGTTCGGCCATAATATCTGGGGTAGGTTCAGCGTGCCGTACCAAGGCGTCCAAAAATGGGCTATGCTTGCAAAGCTGTGTAAACAGCATATTTTAAGGTTGAAGGAAAGCTCAAAACCCAAAACTTGATCAATTTTGGCATTGTTTAACCCTGTCAGAGCAGTAGGTGAACTAAAATTTTTATTTTTTCCTGTCAAATTTCATTCCTTTGGTGTAAAATTTTATTCTTTGGGCTTACTTTTGGTGTTGATCAGTCAATTTGTAATGTGAAATTAATACTCTTACTGAAATTGATTTTGTAGTTTTTTATACTAACCTTATTCTTTCATAATTTTGTAGCCGAAAAACAAATTTTAACGTTTCCCTGGCCACTTTTCTGTTTCTTTTGTCAGCTGGCCGAACGTAAGCCAGGGACGGCCAAACCAGTACCGGGGTGGCCCAGGTTCGGCACTTTTGACCACTTGGATAGACAGGCATCCAGGTGGAAAAGCGGTAGAGCATTCCTAACTGTCTTTTTCAAGGATGGTATTGAATGAGTTAACTTTGATTTGGCATAC
This sequence comes from Artemia sp. Qi Xiang Cuo, assembly GCF_049724085.1. Lineage (NCBI taxonomy): Eukaryota > Metazoa > Arthropoda > Branchiopoda > Anostraca > Artemiidae > Artemia > Artemia sp. Qi Xiang Cuo. The sequence goes on from NC_142795.1 coordinate 28,316,190, forward strand.
TTACCAATTTCTTATTGCTTAAATCAATTCCTGGAGATCTAAAAAAAACATAACCGGCCGATCGTGGGCCAGTCTCCTATCGATGTATCGGACCAAAAATCAATATTGAATATCGAAACGTAAATATTGATATCGGAAGGATATTTGAAAATTTCTGTTAATTTCCAGCTTTTTCAACCATCTACCAGTAACATCCACCAGAAAAATTCCAACATACGAAAAGTTCTCGTTAATATCTAGGGTAAATTTTTAAGTTCTAGGGAGAGGGGGTGCAGCCCCTCTTCCCTACGCCTATGTGTCAAATTCCGTCTTAAACCCCGAGGGTTCCAAATCCCGTCTTAAAATTAGACTGGTATCTTTATTTAGCCAGCAAAAGAAAATATTTATTCTAAACCTACCGATTCCAGGTCCATTAAATTCATTCACTTCTAATTCGTGCGTCATCTGAATGGCATCTAATCTGCTTGCATGTTGCTGCGTTCGACGCTGTCCGATACTATTTCTAAGGTCAATTTGCTCTACTTCTTCATCAAACCGACCAAGATATCTGTAAGAGAGAAGATAGATTCTCACAAAGTAGACTGCCTATTCACTCCTTTACTTATGTTGTTTTACTACCAACAAGACTCTAATTAATGCTGGTAAATCCAGAAATCTATTACAGACTGCACCAAGTTTTATATGATTTTATTATGGAATATTTCATTGGGGATATGAACCCGACAATAATCTAACAAATCCAACAGACCAAATTTTTACAACAAAAAAAAACAAAAGCGACAACAACACAATATGCCTAGAAAAAGGCCTACACAAAATAACAGAATCATAAAAAAAAAAAAAAAAAATTAATAAAATTTTAAACGCTTTATTTAAGTTTGGAAAAAATTGAAAAGCTTTGGGATAGAGGCAAGGTCATACACAGGAGGTGGGTGGAGAGGAGTTGTAGCCCCCCCCTCCAAAATGCGCGTCTGACTCGTAAAAACGTAACAAAAATTCATATATCAGTATATAAATATTGATTCAGAGTTCAGAGAGTTAAGAGCAATTCATAGGATAAAATACAGGATTAAATCTGGACTGCTTGGGTAACCAATTTTTACCTGTGTGTGGCTTTGTGCCAAAATTGTGATTATCTTTTTTTGAAGACAAGAAAAATAACTTATTGCTTTGTTACGATACTAGATCAAATTAAGGACTACATTTGTACATCGATAAGATCCAAAGTGTGAAAATGACAAAACAAACAATAGAGGCCGAGAAAATGCAAAATGCCCAGTTTTTGCGAGAGATAAATTTCAAATTGGATTTATTACCAGCGCTTTCGGAGAAAGTTAATGCAATTCCTGGACTTTCGGATAGCTTTGCTGCCTTACAGGTACAGATGAATAACATTAGTACACAGCTATCTAGCAATGCTAAGACAAATGAAGAAATTAAAAGAGCTGGAAAATGTGAAATCAGACCTAGTAATCACATACGAACGAGCCAACCAGCTCGAAGCAGAGCAGAAAAGAACAAATTTGATTGTATATAATTGTATTCCGCAACACCTTGGCGAGTATACTGTGAAGCAAGAAATAATGGGTTTATTAAATCTTACTATGCCATCTCTCAAAATAAGTCGAGGTGATATACGTGACATTTTTCGATTTAAATCAGGGCCAGTAGTAGTGAAGCTAAACTCGGTCGAAACCAGAAACTAGGAAATGGTAAGGGTCTGGGCGAGTTTACTTGCCTTTCGGGCCCAACTCCAAGTGTTGTAGATTATGCGCTGATTAATACGAAATTTACACCTGCATCAATTGATATGGATATACTAAATTTAGTTGGATCCGATCTTAGAGCTATCGAGCTTGAGTTGAAGACTGGGATGCTTCAGGATGATGGTCTTCGAGTTAGAAATTTATTTAATGGGGAGCTTAGATCAGTTGGTTTAGGAAAACGAACCAGATGTGATTTAACCGATAATGATTTTGAAACATTTAAAAAGGAGTTTTTGAAGTTGCATGTAAAAAATAAGTTGAAAGCGTTAGAAGAAGGTGGAAAATACATACATGTTACAATTACGGAATTAAATGAAATAATTTGAAGTTGTGCAGTATCGTGTAACCTGACAAAAAAAAGAAAAAAACACGAGCGATATTTTGATTTGGAATGTAAGTTAATGAAAGAAAAGGTCAGATATGTATAGAGTCATTTAAAAGAATGTGATAGAGCTGACGATCAAAGTTTAAGATTAGCCGAATATAAAGATAAAAAAGAGATTATAAAAAGTTAATAAAAAGGAAAAAAAAGAGTTTAAGAATAAGAGGAAACTGGATATTGCAGATGATTTTAGAAATAAAGATTTTAAGAAGTTTTGGGGTTATATAAGGAATGATATTGGAAATAAAAAGGGAAATACCCAGGTGACTCCAGACGCCATTTACTGGCCTGATTGCCTAGAAAGCTTCGAAGGTGATTATGCAGAAATATATGAGTTAGCACACGCCCTAGAGTTGGCTGTTTATCCTATGAAGGAACATGATTATGATTTAGTAGGGGAAGTGAGTAATGATGAGGTTAAGTTTGTATTCAAGATTTTAAACGAAGGTTTGGCTGTAGGTGCTGATGGTATACCAATAAAGCTATTTAAGAATTTTCTTTTAATTTTTATGTCGATAATTGTTTTTCTTTGTAATAAGGTGTTAACTTCAGGACAATGGCCAAATGAGTGGAAGAGATCATTGCTTATGCCGCTTTTTAAGAGAGGAAACCCTAAGTTGCACATGAATTGTCGTTCAATAGCGCTTGTCCCTGCTTTAAGTAAGGTAATGGAGAAAATACTAGATACGAGGCTTTCTAAATGGTTAAATGAAAATAATATAATACATGAAGAACAAGGAGGTTTTAGGACAGGGAACGGGACAGTAGATACAATATTTACTTTAAAGGCATTAATTGATAAGTATGGAAAGGAAAAAACTTGTCTTTATGTGGGATTTCTGGACCTGCACAAGGCGTTCGAGAGTGTCGACAGAGAGCTATTGAAGGATGCCCTGTCTAGAATTGGCCTCCCTCATTTCTTTGTGAGGTTGATAGTGAATATGTATATTTGTGTGAGTGGAATCGTGTTAGTTGGTAACAGGTTTTCTAGGCTTTTTAATATTAAATTGGGAGTAAAACAGGGCAGCACTCTTTCTCCTAAATTGTTTAGTATTTTTATAAATGATGTTGTTGATTTTCTAGAGAATAGATGGGCTCCGAAAGTTAGTCTAGGGACCCGTGAATTATCACTACTATTATTTGCAGATGATACTGCTTTGGTGTCTAGTACACCGCAAGGTCTGCAGACGCTTTTGAGTCTTATAGAAGAATATTTGCAGATAAAAAAATTAAGGCTGAATGTTGAAAAGAGTGAAGTTGTTATTTTTAAAAAAAGGAAAGTAAGTGGCGAAGATAATTATGGATTTAAATTTAATAATAAGGAACTGAAAGTAAGTAAAAGAATAAAATATTTAGGATTTATATTATCGGAAAATGGAAGCTTAAAGAGTCATGTTGATGAAATAATTAATAGAGGCAAAGTGGCCATGTCTGCGATTTTTAGAAATCCGACGATACTGGGAATTAAAAACCTAAAAATGCATAAAAAAATATTTAATACAAAAATTTTACCTGTAATAGAATATGGAGCAGAGGTTTGGGCGGAGAAGCGGCACAGAAGTTGGAGTCCCTCCAGCTCCAGTATCACAAAATACTATTTGGGTTACATCAGACAGCACATTCACAGATTCTGAAAGGTGATATTGGCCTGTTTTCTTTAAAATTACGTAGGTCTGTTTTGATGCTTAGATTTTGATGGGAGATTATTAGGGACAATGAACATAGGATTGTAAGAGCTGCTTATTGTCAGATGTTGAGTTATGGTTCGAAAACGTCGTTGTCAACCAAATTAGGTCATTACTAGTAAGAGTGGGAATGCCTTACCTATAGACTGATGGTCTTGGCTCCCGTGATCTACCAACAAAATTAGAAAGCCAGGTACGATTTATCTTAGAGGGTCAAGAAATTCAGTATTGGCAAGGGCTGGTTTTAAATTCCGCTACATTGGATCATTATAATCAGGTTAAACCTAGTTTTGGAGAGGAAATTTATTTTAAATTTGATTTACCGGCTATGATTTTATGTCGATGGATTCAGCTTAGGGCGAATTGCCTTCCAATCCAGAGCAGGCAAATGGTGTTCGACAGGGGGGATAGTACATCCTGATGGTCGGTATGTGTGCTCTTTGTAGAGATGACGACGAAGATTTGGACCATTTTCTCCGAAAGTGCCCGGTGCTCTCTGGTTTAACGGAAAAATACTTATATGGGATTGTTTTGCTGCCTCCTGGTATTTTACAAAGTAGTAATCCAACCACAATATTTCGTATTGGTGCGTACATAGAGAAGGGAGTAGAAAGAAGGAAAACTTTTTACAATTAATTATATGGAATTACATTTATTTTCTCGATAAATTACCATAAGGTATTTTTTGGTATGTATCATCTTTCTGTGTTCCGTAATATGTTCTCTTGCGATTTCTTTATTTTTAATAAATTTTTGTGTTTATATGGCTCTTGGGCTTTGGAAATTCACGATCTATCTATCTATCTATAAGCAAAATTTTCGATGCGTTCTTAAAAGGCTTTTTTGTAAACCCCCCCCCCCCAGAAAAAATCCCCTTTGAATAAAAATTCTGGATACGGCCCCTGGATAGAGAGAAAAATTCAGTACGAGAATACATCCAAACTGTATGGGAGAATATAGCAGCTGGAAACAAGCAAAGGGATGACCGGAGGATCTTCCTTGAAACCCAGGGTGGCTCTGATGGCAAATGTTAAACTAAGGTATAGTGCATAAAGAAACTAGACACGAAGTCTGAAAGACAGAATAAAAGAAATTCTCGAGAAATAGAGTCCCAGATATAAATTATCAACCCTCTCTTTTTTGCGCATTATTGTGTATTTAGTCAACACATTTTACTAGTAAGAAAATACAAATCCATTTAATGCTGATAAACCCACACATTCAACATACTGCTCCGGTTTAATACGATTTTATTGTGGGATATTTCATTGAATCTTTCTAGACTACATCTTTATAGGTGACGTATGTGTATACGTCACATATTACGTTACATCTTTCTACATTTACGTAAGCAGCATAAATACGACAAGGGGACAGTATGCATGTTTCTCTTCATATTGCTAAGCTTATATGGCTAATGAATAACGTTTCAGTAAATTATCTAGAGCTGGAAGATTACGATATGCAAAGGTGACATGTGCTGATGACTGTCTTTATTTTCGATTACTGCAAAAGCTGTCCAAGCAGACAGCTTAAACTAACCGAAATTACAAATTAGCAAGTAAAAAGGTTATACCTCAGAAAACACTTATGTAAAAGCACTCTTGCACAGAGTAGCACCTTAAAAATAACCAATAATTGCCCAGGGCCCAGTTTTTACACGGCATTTGGCCAGCAAAAGGGCAAACAAATTCGTCAATGCGGAAACCTATAGTCATGTATTTTAGTGGACACCATTTTTATTGCTTTTGACTAACTAAATTATTTACAAATTTTTCATAAAACACCAAATGAAAAATAAACAGGAACAAATTGGCTTTAACCGTTTCTTTTCTTTTTTTAAGAAAAGGCATCGATCCAGTGGATTTCAACATTTATATACATATCCGATTATCGGTTTTTTAGGCCTTTTCATTGAAACAAAGATTATCTCATAAATATATACTCTTACAAAGCCTTATCTTCCTATATTGACAAAAAATTAAACGTCTCTGAACGTAAGGAAAAGCAATAAAAAAAATTTCTATGCAATTGAGGCGATTTCAAAGAAGTTGGCGTGTTTTTCTGCTATTGCTGCTTAATCTATATCCAGTTCTTTAAAGCAGAATAATCTTTTCCATGAAGCAGTCTGTATCAAGAAAATTTTTTGTGGGTTCAGCCAGGGGACCTTGAGATGTCTTAAAATGCTACGATATTGACTATGGTATTTGCATTGTTTAAAATCCTATTTAATGGCTACTGAAACTGTTAAGTTTTTACTACTACTACTACTAACAACTCACCATAGAACCAAGCCGCCTGAGGCCAACAGCTACGCAGGCTCCTCCATCCCAATCTATTCAAAGCCTCCCTCTTTACACCCTCCCAGGAAGTTTCCATTTCCTTTAGTATTTCTTTATGACATTCTCCCACCCCAACTATGGACAGACCTGCTTTCCGTTTAGCCCTAGACGGTTGGCCAAAAAGGACAATCTGTCATCCTTCATCCGCAGAACGTGCCCTAGCCATCTCAACCTTTCTCTCATTATGGCCTTAGAAAGCGGAATTGAACCAGACTTTTCGTAAAATCTACTGTTTGAAATAAGGTCAGTCAGCTGGGTACACAGAACAATCCATAGGCAATTTCTCTAGAAAACATCTAGCAAATCTTCATCCGCTTTTCGGAGCGCCCATGCTTCAAAGCCATATGCTAAGAAAAAATAGGAAAAAGAGCAAGAATATTAATAAAGGAGCATATAGGTAGTACTGGTGATATTTTCAAGCAGAATCTGCAAATTGCCTTGTATAAAATCGATTTTGGAGGCATTTTCTTTCCATAGTATATTTTGTTATAGCCTCATCCGTCTATAACAAAAATACTATCAAGGACATTAGCTAATTTTTGCATCGATTTTTTGCCCACAAAATAAATGAAAACAGAGTTGGTCTACGGGACAATAAGTCAGAATGAGAAAAATCCAAGATTCTGAAAGATAACAGTATTCAGAAAATTATCTTGCTTCATTAAAATATAGCGTTAAAAGAGTCCAAAACTAGTTATTATTCCGGCACAAAAGAGCCTACAAAATTACTTTTTTTGAATTTCTCCTAAGATATACTATGCAAATATGACGGAAATCTCCTTCATTCGTTAGATTTAACTTAAATTAACTATTTTCTGCTAGCATTCTGTACTGCGTAATACTTAAGAAAGAGAAGTAAGTAAAAAAAAAAAAAAAAAAAAATCAAATGAACAATGGGCACCACCAAAAGTTATTTTATTTGATTTCGTCTTATATGCAAAAGACAGTGGACATGTCTATCATGTCATTTACGCTTTACTGAAAACGAATAATATTACAAATATAGTTTTTTATATTAAAAACAGTGAAAAATAAAAACTACAGTGAAATACAACTTTGAATTGCCGATATTTTAGAAATTGTTATCATTATATATCGAATATGCAGTCTACTTTTATTAGTTCTTTCCAAGGACTGTTCAAGACACATATAGTTTCCAATAAAACACAAATTACGCAATAGTCTTTAGCCTTTTCCGGTTAGGGAAGGGGGAGGAGGGCGGTAGCAAAACTCCTATTTGTAGTTATTTTTGTTCGTTTTAAGTCTGAATTTAACATTTAATTTAATTTTTACTCTTTTTAAGATTTATTTATTCGATTATATTAATACCTGCTATCTGCATGTTTGCTATGATTGTTTATTTAATTTTTATTCGTTTTGAATTTGAATTATTATAGGAATTTATTTATGCTGGTCTTAATTTTAATATGGCTCTTTACTTTTCTTTCAAAAATTTCTTTTTCAGAATGTTTTTTTTTAATTATTCTCTATAAAACGCTATGCGAAAATCAGAAGCATGACAAGTGTTTTCAGTGAAAATAGCGATGTTGAACATAAAATGCAAATTAGCCCATAACAAGAAGGATATTTACATTTAACAAAATTACTACACGGAGACTGAACTTTTGAAAATAAATAATCCACTCTTTGATCACTTGTACTACACCCCTTGATTTGTTTTTTAAGGTGTTCCTGTTTTCTCAAGCGCTCTAGATAAAACGAGAATCATTGGAACAGGGTAATTGGAATGCTTAATTGGACTGGAGGATTAACATACCTTTCGATCAGTTCCAATGCTTCTTGGGGCGTATAAGGGTTTCCATCAGTTTTCAGGTTCTCCTTAAAATATGAGACCCTCTCACCAACAATGTGCTGCTTTTTAAGGGTCCCTTTCTTCTGCTTAATTGCTCGTATTTCCCTGCAAGGTAAAATTGGTATGTCACCTTCAAAGAAGTGTTTAACAAAATATTCTAATCCTATTTGATTTCTAAAATTACTAAAAGTGGCTTAAGATTTTAGGAAGAAACTCCTATGCTGCCTAAGCAAAAAGATGTAAGATGTACCTCAAGAAACTCACTTTGAATAATTTGGGGAATGATTTCTCTGTTGAATACCAATGATTTGCTGGGTGATTCTTATTGATTTATGTATGATGATTTGAAACATAGTTTCAGAGCTTTTTGTTGCACAGAGTGTCAATTATCTTTTTTAATTTTGCTTTTCATTGCAATTTGGGGGTTCTCAACTTTATAAAATATAATTACTTTTTGCAAGCTATGGTTGACTCAACTCTTATGCTAAATTCAAAAGTTTAATTAAACTTTTCTAATGTACAAAGTTTTTGCATAATGTTCTTTGACGTTTTTCTTGTGGAATTTCAAGTTTTTACACATTAAAAGCTTTAATAATATATTTTGTACAAAAAGTGCATGCTAGAAATAAACACAATAAATTTTGGAGTTCAGTATAAGATTTTGCATTCAGAAAATGCAGAAATCCTGCCGAAAGTAAAAAAAAAACTATCACCGTGGTTTCAAAAATACCCCGAATCTTGGGTAAAATTACAAAAACAGATTCAAAAACAAAATATAAAATTTCGTAAAAGTTGCCTACTCACTTACACATTTATTATATTTCGTAAAAGTTGCCTACTCACTTACACATATAACTGAAAAAATCAGTTACCCGCTGTAAGAAAAATTTTCAATGAAGCCATCTATATAAATATCTAAGATATCTAATTTTTTAGAACTTGGCTTAAAATTTTGAGAAATCATGACTTTTGGAATTGAGCAATGGGCTGAAACCATCGACTAACCGACCTAAGATTAGTCAGGTTTGTAAGTAGTTGATGATCCTTTCAAAGTGAAGTGCCTGTATCAGGAGCAAGCTTAAATGACTCCTTGATACACTCAACATCAATCAAGTAAAATTCAGCCGGTACCGGAACGACATAAGCGTCAAGCAAATAGTTTTGTTCCCTAGTTTGTCAAGATTTTTAATATAATACTCATTCGTCAATAATTGTACATTTTTAGTTGTTTTAATTCATTATTCTTTTTTTTCGTTGTTGACTTTAAAGTTTTTTTTCTTTCATTTAGATTTGGATTTTTTTTTTTTTTTTAAAAATTTCGAGTCAACATACAAATTTGTATAACGATGACTATGGCCGTGATTTTCATATGTTTATTGTATTATATTTTTTTTATATTTTTTATTTTTTATATTTTTATTATATTTTTGTAATATTTTATTATAACAAGAACTGCCACTGATCGACATGACCGTATAAGACGTTTGACAATAAAATCATTTGAGTTTGAAGTACAAAACATTTATTTTACAATTATCTTAATACTATCTGATTTAACTTGAAATAAAAACAAATGTTGGAACTAAGAACTACTGGATTTATTTGCCTTCAATCTAACGTAAATGATAGCTTCGAATGATAAACATTGATTAGGTGTCAAACACTACTCTTTACGAACAAAGTGGTTTATTTCCAGTCAATATGTGCATTATGGAAGAGGAGCATAGATTGCTCCCAAATTCAGAATACACAAACACTAAGTCCAAAAACCCATTTAGACTAAAATAGCTAACAAGGAAAAAAGGAAACAACAGTTTAACAGGAGTTGGTATAAGGTATAAGATTGGATAAAACAATGTCAAACTATAAATTAAAGAGTAGAACCCATAATTTAGCCAATTTTTGATTTTTTTTTCTATTCTACAATGGATTGAGCTAATACCAAGATATACCCAATGTTAGTTTTAGTTAATGCTAAAATTTAAGCTGAAACTGGACGCATTAATAATTAAATTTGGTTTAATCCCAGAGCTAGCTAGAACCAGCACCAACTTCTAAATTATTTGATCTTCTTTGAAATCTAACTGAGGCTGCACACTCAAAAACCTTCATTGTTATATCTTAGCTGTACAATAATTAAACAGTAAGTAAGACATTTTTGCCTCAACAAGCCAATAAGATAAATATTATTATGAATGGGTCTGATGTTAGCTACATCTCAACGTTGACTAAATCTCATTGGGAATGAGGCCCTGGGCAGCTTAAAATTATGAACAAGAGCACAGGGAACTGACCTCGTCATAGAATAATGACTGAATAAAATCACTGCAAAAAAAGCCCAAAGAGGATAAATTGATCAGATGAAAAGTTTGGTACTCTGACAAGGATTAAGGATTTAAAAGCTACTAGCCCCCTTGAAGTACAGCGATATGCAGCACACCTAAATAAGTTCACAACAAGATTTTGATTTAATTTATCAATATTCGTATTGGTACCCTGTACAATCCACAACACAATCGACAAGTTTGCTCAGTTGAATCAGCAAAAAACCAGTTTACCATTCTGTATTCGGAGACTATTAGCTTAGGTTCACTGAAGTTAACTACGGTGTAGCTATATTTTAATTAAATATCTAATATATAGAGTTGGTATTTTGGTTAGGTCAGGCATTTAATATAATGCGTTATGGAGGGCCGGCTTTCCATGATTCTAAGTTGTAGTTCCCATAATTTTTTTACTAAAGTATAATATTTTCATCATATTTTGGTATATCTCCTTAGCATTAACCTAACTTCACTTCTCGAGTGTGTTCTGGATTATACGGGAGTACCTTTGGATTTTATTTTGAGGCCTGAGTTTATATGGACCCAGATTGGCAATTCCTCAAAGTAGATATGTTCTTTTTTTAAACTATTTCTATTGACTGTAAAATAATTAGGGCCTGAAGAACAAAGGCTAGTCAAAGAAAAAATGTACAGAAATTTACACCCTTCTGGCGAAAATGGTGCTATATGTTCAGTATAACATAAGCTAAATATTAAAAACGATATTATAGGAAATATAACAACACTTTTTATCTAAATACTGAAATTTCTCATTTTTTTTTGTTTGACAAGATGGGCTCATAACAGGGATAGTAGCGATACCCACAAGGTTCAGCTTGAAACACATTATCAGATCTACCAAATTCCCTCCCATCGATACTATCAAATTGTCTTTTCTCTCTTTGTGCATATATGCTTAAACCTGCAGAACCTTAAACTAATGAATTGCCTTGGCTGTATAAGTAATAAACATTAAACTTACCTATGTACTTTCTTCTGCATCTGTGCAGCTTTTCTACTTTGAGGGTGTATGAGCTTTAGCTTATCCACAGCTGCTGTCATTTTCGACAGGGGTTTAGGCTGGAAAAAAACTAAGTGACATTATTAGGGTAGTAGACATAGGCCTGTTATATCTAATTAATATACGATATATGATCTATGATATATATATATATATATACATATATATATATACATATACATACATATATATATATATATATATATATATATATATATATATATATATATATATATATATATATATATATATATATATATATATATATATATATATATGTAATACATATTATATATATACATATATACGTATATATATATATATATATATATATATATATATATATATATATATATATATATATATATATATATATATATGTATTATTTTATGCAAATTGCATTAATATGCTTAATAAATGTTGAAATTAATTTTTCGAGAATTTTGAGAATACTTTTTTGTTGTTGCCAAAATTCTAGAATAGATTGTTACTGAAAATTCCATCATGCAATTATGATTTTTTTTTTTTTAATTTTTGCACTGTCTGTACGTTAATGTACTCAAACCCCTCTTCAACAAGATAAGGTAGAATGACCACCCCTAGAATTTCGCGGGAAGTTACCCATATGACTGATTTACAGCTGACACCGAGATATCACACTGGAAACGTCAGCTGACATTAACGTTGGGATGGCTCAGGGAGAAAAGAACTTAATACAATCTGTATTGCAACAAAAACTTCGAACATTTTCTAGGAGTCCCCTCTAGCAGTAGTTCATTGGGCAGATGTAGTCTATCCTAACCAAAGTTCACACTCAATTCTTTTCCTCAAGAATTACCAACAATTGGAACAAACTCTCAGAAGCAAAGTTATCATTGAATCTGTTGACATTTTTAAATGAAGGCTGGATGCTGAGCAGTCCTTAAGGGAGTGTAAATTTGAGTGGGAAGCAACTAATCATACAAGTACATCTGGCCACTAAACAACAACAAAAACAACTTCAATCATCAATTATGGAGCTTCAGAATGAAAAAACCCTAGACTGCTCCAAGCTACAATTTAAGGGAAAAGCAGAAATACAGAAAATGCCACTTTTTTCATAAACTCGCCCTTTTCTTGCCCCCCTTTCTTGATTTTGTTGTTCTATGACTGATCTGGCCTTCTAGGTGTGTGTGCATGCATTAATAAATTGAGAAAATATTAACTTTCATTCACTATATCAAACAGTTTGTGGTAACAAACTGTATGTAAGGAGCAATTTGGCCCAATACAAAACTTTAAAACAGGGAATTTTGATAAAAATTAAAAAAGCGAAGAGTTGGCTTTTTTATGCTGATTTCAAATATATAAAATTCATTAGATTTAATGTAACCCATCAAAAGCTAAAGCCCCCAAAAAACCAAACAATCTGAATGAAAATCCCACCATCAGATTCAGCATATCAGGGAACCATACTGTACAGGTTTCAAACTCCTATATACAAAAATGTGGAATTTTGTATTTTATTGCCAAATGAAAGTTCATTAATGTATGTTTATTTGTTTTCTTTTCCCAGGGAAAATTATATTGTCTTTTGGCAATAAAATATATTTGACAGTGGTAATGTCTTTTCCTATTGGTTCAATTATATTGAACCAATTGTCCTAGAAGATTGGGAGAGGGCTCATTCAAAATGAAATGAAAAGTTCTAGTGACGTTCTTAAGTGACCAAAGGACTGGAGGGCAACTAGCTTACTCCCAGGCTTCTTCTTCCTCAAAGAGATGCAATTAAAATTTGGAGATAGCCATTCAATTCACAACAGTTGAAAGGTCCAAAATCATGCCTCTGGGGATGACATGACACCCTACAGCCCCTGGGGAAAGGACTAAGTTGTGGAACTTGCCCGTTGTTTACATATAGTATTTGCTTTTGGGACATATATGGAAATTTCCAGGGGTAATTTTCCATAAACAGGGGAGGATTTCCAAGGCTGGTTTGAAAAAACAATCAGACATCAAATGAAAAAAGAACAAGTTTTTCAACTTAAAGTCTGGACCAACATTAAAACTTAAAATTTTTTGTGTATATGACCATCTGTTTTTAAATACATGTATATATATATAAGGGGGGGCTGCCCCTTCCTCATTGCTGCTCTATATTTTAAAGTTTGACTTTTTATTACAATTCTTTAAGAAAGACTACTCAAACACAAGAACCATTGAATTTGAATGAAAATTGTTTTTAAAGATCTTATAAGACTTTAGCAGAAAGAGTCCCACTGACACATGGAATAATTTCTATTTGTTTCAAGTTTTAATGTTGCTCTTTACTCTCAGCTGAAAAAAAAAACATTTTCTTTAAAATTTAATCAATACATAGGCCAAACTCAACTAGGTTGTTCTTAAGGCTTGTCAGAAAAACATGATTTACAAATGGCAGAAGGAATTTCTTTTTAAACATTTTCCAACAAACATACAGAAAAACTTATTAGAGCTTGGCTATGCATTGATTTAGTGAGCCAAAGGAATTTATACTCAATTTATTCATGCATGTACATTTCCTGTAAGCTCTGTAGTTAGCTATGTGGGAAAACAAAAACATCATGGCATACTATTGTAAGTCATGTCATGATACCAATGCCAAATTTTCAACCCTGGTTTCAGTCTTAATAGCATCCAGATTAAATGAGATTTATCTAGGCTGCATTTTATGTAGGCATAGCAAATATTATATTTGGAAAGAGGGTTGAATGGAGAATCACATGGAATATTACTTGTGTTATTAGGGAATTGATAAGACCAGGTGACTATTTGAATCAAGCCTTCATAAATTTTGAGAACTATGGTACTTTAAGACAATCGTATGTTTAATGGTGTCTAATCTTAGAAAACACATTTTTTATTAAGTATATTTCTCATAAACATGGACAGTAATTTTTTAGTCTTAGACATGATGTAAATGGTTGTAGATGGTTGTCATTTGCTGATACTTATAACTGGGCTAGTTGGGACTGGCTGACTATAATCTAGGATTTTTTTTTTTTTAATTTAAACTTAAACAAAGGTTATCTGGTACTTGTATGATATACCACCAACCTAATATTCTTCTAATATGTTTCTCTGATGTTCAATCCTAATGAATAAAAAAGTAAGATAAGTAAGAGTAAGATAAAGATAGAGTAAGATTAAGATAAAGATAAGTAAGATAAAAAAAATTAATACTTTAGAAACAAATTTGGGCTATATACTTGCACATTACACGGGGGGGGGGGTAAAGTACAGCGGGTCTGCATGCCTGATGTGTTAGGTACAAATACTTTAACCCCCCCCTTCCCCCCTTATGTGCAAATATATAGCCCAAATTATATATTTTTTATCTATTCTGTCACTTCTCTTTGTCTTCTCTCATGCTAAGCTGAAAGAAACTAAAAAAAAAAGGTTCTATAATGCATCAATAAATGAACAACTATTGTGGTAGGGGGTTTTTCGTACAAGTACCAGTTATCCTTCCATCCTAGCCTATTTAAACAAAATTATTCTGCTTCACAACATTTGCCTTAGATTGTGTGCATTTATGATAGAGTCTATCTAGGATTTAGATACTTTGTTCTAACTTTAAAACAAAATGTCAAAGATTGGGCAGCCTTTTCCAAGTTTAGGTTCAAACTCAGTGTGTGTTGGTGATTAGACTTAAATACTGATTATCAGTGAATTTAAGATAGTTAGTATTGTATAGGCTGTGGTAAAAATAATCAAGCTAGTCACACATAAGCATGGGCACTGTTCTGTTTTACTGAAAAAAAAGAAAAAAAAAAGAAAAAAAGGGCTTGAATAAAACAGAACAGGTCAACAAACAAACAGAAGACCTGCTTCTATTTCTGTTTTTTGGTAAAAACAGCTGTTCATTCAAAAAACAGCTGTTTTTTGGACACTTAAAGGTTAATGAAAAAAAAAATGTAAATGATAAGTTTTGGCTTATTATCAAAAAGTTAATTACAGCATCAGTTGTTCAAGCCTTAAAGCCTATCGTTTAAAAATTGTACTTTCTCCTCGTTTGGACATTGTCCAGGCATACTGCTTTTGCATGAAATACTCAGAGATCAAAAATACCTGTTCGCTCGACACTAGTATTAGCATGCTAAAATGCTCTAGAGCGGTTTCTGGCAGCTCCAAAAAGATCTCTTCGTTTTTGGTCTAGAAAATGAATGGGTCTCCAATATGAAAATATTAACTTTTTTGTCTCTTATCAACTTCTCGTCAGGATTGCCACTTGCCACAGGTACGCCTAGTTCTTTTCTCTGGCGGTAACACCTTTGAGAAAACCCAGTACTATTACAGCATTTTTTTCCGCAAAAAAGTGCAGTGTTATAGAAGGGCGAAAAATTGTCTGTGCACACAAATATAGCAATCTTTTTTTCTTTATGGTTATCTTCTTCCATTTTCCTGTCCCTTTATTCGAAAAATGTGCTTTTATGTTAATACAGCATCTTCTCGAACTTCCCGGAAATGCCCGGACATTTCGAAAATAAAACAATTTTCGGCATGAAATTATGCAGTCAGCTCAAAGTCTTTAGTGTTTTAGCATAGCTCATAGTTGATTTGGGAGGGGATGGTTTCTCCCTCCAGACCATGCTTTCCACTCCTCCCATCCTGATGTTTGGACTTCGGAAGCCATCTTAAACAAAAGTACGGTATGAAAGAAGAAAGAAGGTTAATTATTTCCTAGTCAATGTCTGGGAAAATTTTTCAAAAGGAAAATTACTGGTTGAAGGGTACTTTGCATATATTTACAGCACTTCACGCTGGAAAAAATTGTTCTAGACCCTCCACCAAATTCAGTTTTAAGAAAATAAGCAAAGAGAAATTTTTCAAATTCCGAATTTCAAAGAAACTTAGACTCTTTTTTCTTTAAGTATTCTCTTCTCTTAAACAGGTTTTCAAAGGGATGCAAATATAAGGACAATTGCACTTTTTGATAACTTATTTCGAAAATTTCTGTGGCTTTACGGCATAAAATAATTTCTCCAACGCATACACTTGCTATATCATATAAATTGTTACTACTTCAAACTTTTATTTTAAGAATGTGAGCGGGCATGCTTTTGAGTATGTAGGTACGTTTTCATGGCCTATTCTAAAAGGAAAAGGGGCAGTGACACCCTCAACTATAATTAACTGTAATTACACAATCCAAGAATACTAATTTTATTCCTTAGCCGACCCCCCACCCCTCCAGAATCTCTGGATCTGCCAATATTTTAAAGGTATAATTTAAGAAAAAATGCACTTTTTGCTCCCCTCCCCAGGATTTATATAAATTTGTACTACTATATTTATGCAAATTAATGAAAAAAGAAAAAGCTTACAGGAAAGCTCTTTGTCACTCTGAAAGATAGACTACCAGTTTCTCCTCAAAAGATTTTAAGGCATTTACAGGAGAGTTGCTAACACTGCAGGAGCATCTTATGATTTTGAAACCTCTTGTATCCAAAAACAACTGGAACCAGCTTACCTCACTGGATTTTACCATAGCCTCAAGGACTTCAGCAGTACAAAGGCGAGTTGGAGTGGGCTCTCTCGCGGTTTCTGCACCATTACTAAATATATCCTATAATACTGGGGTCAAAGATTGAGGGACCAGAGAACAATCCACAAGTGACAACCTTTCAAACATTGAAGGATCCAGATAAGCTGCCTTTTGGAAAAGATTAACCCCAAAATGAAGGCTTGTCACAAAGTACTCTTTTAACTCGGAGACTATGAATTATTTGAGGGGTGCAGCAATGGGACTATCACCAGCTCTAGCATTACAAAAAAAATCAGGCCCTTCTAAGATTATGTATGCTCGACTGCCAATTGGATATGTAAGAAGAACTTACCATTACAGTGGTATTGTGCAAGGGAGAAAGTACAGTAATAGCAGCTTCTAGTACAGTAATAGCAGCTTCTAGTACAGTCTAGCCATTAGACATAAGCAAGGGACTTCTATTAAAATTGTTACATTCGTCAAATGTAAAAAATTATTTCCAGGCTACCTAAGTTTTTTGAAGACTCAATCATTTCCAATGAGCTATTCTATCACACTTTCATGTCAAGAGGGATATAAGAATGAAGGTCACTCTCTTTACAACATCTTTTCAACGTTTTGGGGGTCTGACAGACCCCCAGCTCCCCACTGTTCTTCTCCATTACTTTCCCCACCCTCTTCCATAGACACTGCATCCGTTTCATCAGAGTCTTCAGCAAAAGTATCTTTACTTCCGAAGTTTTCAGAACAAGGAAGAGAAAGGCTGTCTGAATAATTTTCACCAGTTGGATCAACATCTTTGACTTTATCAAAGGATTCCAAGCAATCTTCTTCTAGGATGTCATTGGCTAAGTTTTGAGTTGACCAAAGTCAAAGAGTGCATGTAACAGATTAATGAAGACAATGTTCAAAACATGAAGCTCAGGAAATTGCTCATAGCCTAGTCACAATGCAGAACATCTTATCTGTAAGTGAAAACTTCCTGGTTGCAACTTGGATTGCTGGAAAGATGTTAGTAGTTGTATGAGAATGATTAAGCCTC
Organism: Artemia sp. Qi Xiang Cuo; assembly: GCF_049724085.1. Classification (NCBI taxonomy): domain Eukaryota; kingdom Metazoa; phylum Arthropoda; class Branchiopoda; order Anostraca; family Artemiidae; genus Artemia; species Artemia sp. Qi Xiang Cuo. Next base: position 28,334,072 of record NC_142795.1, read on the forward strand.
TTGAAATGTGAAACACTGTGGTGCAACCTCTGCTCATATTTCATATTCCTGGGGTAATAATAATAATTAATAATTTATTTTTGACCCACTAACATTACAAAAAAGTGGAGTAACAAAAGAAAATAAAAGGAAAAGACATACAAAACAAAACACAGGCAAAACATATTAACATAAAGAACTACAAATGCAAATCAGAACAATTGCACAAGAGGATGAAAAGGACCCAGCCGCTTGCACGCCTCATCTTTTAACTTGGAGTCCAGCTTATTATATGACGTCAATATATCAGCTGCATTAATCATTCAAATAATCTTACACTTTCTATACCAACGAGGCAAATATAAAATAAATTTACAATAACGGAAATACAAAACTCTAATATCCTGCATATCACTAGTATTAAAAAATGGGCGCAAACCTGATAGAAAAAGAATGAAATGGTCGCAATACGTTGAATAGAGTTTAGCCAATGCCTTACGAGAATGTCAGTTATTTTAGACAATTAAATAGACAATTTTAGCATAACCTGTGTGGTTATGTGTAAGATTAAAATAAATTTACAATAACGGAAATACAAAACTCTAATATCCTGCATATCACTAGTATTAAAAAATGGGCGCAAACCTGATAGAAAAAGAATGAAATGGTCGCAATACGTTGAATAGAGTTTAGCCAATGCCTTACGAGAATGTCAGTTATTTTAGACAATTAAATAGACAATTTTAGCATAACATGTAAGATTACATAATCTTACACTTTCTATACCAACGAGGCAAATATAAAATAAATTTACAATAACGGAAATACAAAACTCTAATATCCTGCATATCACTAGTATTAAAAAATGGGCGCAAACCTGATAGAAAAAGAATGAAATGGTCGCAATACGTTGAATAGAGTTTAGCCAATGCCTTACGAGAATGTCAGTTATTTTAGACAATTAAATAGACAATTTTAGCATAACCTGCTTTAAGCTTATTCTTAATATCTGCAAGTGCACTAGCATGGATAGCTCAAATAGAAGAGTAGATACTAATCCCAAGCCAACGCAACGCAGGAACCAGCTTAACTGAAGAAAACTAAATACTCACATTTTTCAGCATTAAGCACAAGGCCAATTTTTTCAAAAAGCTTAGAAACAAACTGGGTAGACCTAGCTAGGGTGAATTTTGAATGGCTAATAAGTAATAAGTCATCTGCATAAGCAATATAAGATAAATCAGTTCAACCCATAAAACACGAGAGAAAAATACGAGAAAGAACAGGGTATAAACAAGCATTAAAAAGGTATGGTGACAGAACCCCTCCCTGCCTAAATCCAGACCAAATAGGAATATTACCAAAAAAGATCTCTCCTGACCAAAGTCGAGCATATGAATTTGCTAACTAAAAACAAAGGACACATATAACAGATGAATTCACTCCAAGCTGAGTAAGAGAATACCATAGTTGGCGGTGCCAAACTGAGTCAAAAGCTTTTGAAATATCTAACATACATAAATGAACTTCAGATCCATCTATTTGTGCTTGAATTAAAAAAGCAGTAAAAATTCAATGTGCATGTTGGCAGCCTGTATTTGGTTTAAATCTAAATTGATTGGACACTTAATAAACATTTGGAAGAATTTCAGGAAGCAGGACATATTCAAAAACTTTGCTCAGTGAACAGGCAACAGTAATAGGTCTATATGATGCACAATTAGTCAGATTTTTTCCACATTTAAGAAGCAAAGTGACACTCCCGCACAAAAAAGAATCAGGCACCAAAGACGTACATAGACAAATTTGAAATAATAACTGCAAATGATAAATCAATTCTTTCGAATCAATATGAAGGTGAAAAACACTAATACCATCAATATCACATGATTTAGATTTTAAATTCTTAACACAACAAATAACATGGTCAGCAGAAACGGGAGGCAAATGACCTTGGTAAATTCTCGCAGGTAATACATAAGAACAGAGACTAGCAAAATGAGAGCGAACTGCATAATTCATAATATTAAAAATCTCATTATAATGATTAATCCAAGAGGTATTAAGGATCTGATCAGCATTAGGAGGTGAATCAAATTTCGCAACATTAATCACTTGTTTCCACTGACTAGAGGTCTTTGGAAATTCCACACCATTGTACCTTACTTTACGAAGATAATGTTCAAAGTCCAACTTCGTTTTCTGTTTAATGTCAAAAAGGTGACCCCTTAAAGGGCAGCCACACGCTACCCAAATTCTGACCCACAATTTTGCATGATTTTTCACAATTTTTAAATCAGGGTCAGATTTCCATATTGAACCTCTAGTATTAAGCTTAAAACGAAAAAGCAGGAAAGCCCCTTCTTCAGCTTTTTTCAGGCAGGAAACAATCTGGCTGTAATATATATTGAGCTGAATTCAAGCTTGTGGGGATATAACACTGGTGCAGAGCAAATTAAATGGAAATTTAATTGTAGACAAAAGAAGAGCAAGGGTTGATAGATATAGAGGCCAGTCTGCTTTATTCCAGTCTCTTTTGGTTATCCACTTTTTGTAATTAGTACATAAGTTCTGTTCAGCCCGAGTTGCATTGATGGTGACAGTGGCTGAAAGGGGCAGATGGTCATAATCACGTTCATACTGGTCAATGTAAATATTGCTTATAGAAACACCAGAAGAAACAACACAGTGATCAATATCAGACAATGTACCGCTATTACGCATGTATGAATGGGATGCATCTTTATCCAAAACCCAATAGCCATTAGGTAGCACATCCAAAAATAAATCAGTCCATGCTGAGGTAGAGTTTATATCACAGTTCATATCACCAAACAGGATCCAATCCAATTCATTACTTTCAACACTAACAAGAAGGGTCTTTAGCAATGCACATGCTTTAGTATACTTTGTAAGAGAGGAAAACGATCTTGGTCACAAGGGAGGTATACATTAATAAGAACTAGGTTAGCAAAACAGATTGCAATGAAATAATCACTACTGAAGCTCTACTGCTTTGCAGCAGAGCTTTTTTTATATTTTCATCCATGTTTTTAAACATTTTTTGATAATATAATTTTATTTGATTGGAACAAAAACTGAGGTATCAGATTTGAAAACAATACTATTTGCCTGGCCAAATTGCTATGCATATCTACAAACATTTCAGAAATGCTGTTTTTAGTTGGTAAGTGAAAATCTTTTTACGTTTAGAATATTTTTGAAATGTAGCAATTCTGCTGGACAAATTGCATTGATGTTCAAATATGATAGCTGAGTTTCATGTAAAACCAAATAAATTTATCAGAGGCAACACTATAGCGTTGCTTATAGTAAAGGCTGTAATGTTTTATTATTATTTTCTATTTATTATTTTTTTCCCCAGAGGCACTTCATATGGAAGAGGTTGTCGTAGAAACTTCAAAGGGGGCTCATTCGATTGGAAATCGCGAGTTCTAGTGCCCTTTTTAATAGTCGAAAGTGATTGGAGGGCAACTAACCCCTCCCATGCCCATCCTTCTCCTAAACACATCCAATCAAAATTTTGAGATAGCCATTTTGTTCAGCATAGTCGATTTTCTGATAGAAAATATGTTTTTGAGGAGGACACTCCCCCACAACCCTCAGGGCATGGGTTTTAAATTATGCCCTGGGGGCATACAAGGTTTTTTTGGAAGGCGTTGTTTTAGAAACTTCAAAAAGGACTCAATCGATTGGAAATTCAAAGGGCTACTGCCCTTTTTAATAATCAAAAGTGATTGGAGGGCATCTAGCCCCCCCCACGCCCATCATTCCCCCAAACACATCCAATCAAAATTTTGACATAGCCATTTTGTTCAGCATAGTTGATTTTCAGATAGAGAATACGTTTTTGAGGAGGACACTCGCCCACAACCCTCAGGGCAAGCGTTTTAAGTTATGCCCTGGGGGCATACAAGGTTTTTATAGAAAGTGTTGTCGTAGAAACTTAAAAAAAGAATCATGCAAACGGGAAATTGGAGGGTTATTTCCCTTTTTGATGCTCAAATGTGATTGGAGGGCATGCAGCCTACCTCACACATCCAGCTTTTCCCCAAACACACCCAGTATATATTTTTAGATAGCCATTTTATTAAATGTAGTTTTAAGTTCTGAAAATTAGGTCTTTGAGGATGACAACTCCCCTACAGCCATCAGGGAAAGGGTTGTAAGTTATGCCCTGGGGGCATATAAGGTTTTGTATAGACAATGTTGTTGTAGAAACTTCAGAAAGGGCTCATTCGATTGGAAATTTAAATGACTAGTTCCCTTTTTAATAGTCGACTTATTAAAAAATTTTAATAGCCAGGGGCATATATGGTTCTTATGGAAGGAATGCTTATATAAACTTCAGAGAGGGCTCATTTGATTGGAAATTGAAAGTTCTAGTTCATTTTTTAAGCATCAAAAGATACTGGAGGGTAACCAGCTTCTCCCTCCCCCCCAAACCCTTCTTTCCCAAATGCATCCAATAAAAGTTTTAAGATAGCTGTTTTGTTAAAAATAGTTCAAAGATTATGTAACAAAAATTCTGGTGTCAACACAACCCACCAGGGCCCAGGGGCAGGCATTGTAAGTTATGCCCTGGGAGCATATATAGGTCTTATGGAAGGGATGCTTGTATTACCTTAAGAGATTGGAGGGCACCTAGCCCCCCCCTCCACGCCCTATTTTCCTCAAACCCATCTGATAAGAACTGAGATAGCTTTTTTATTTAAAAATAGTTAAAAGACCATATCATGAAAACTCAGGGGTCAACACAGCCCCCCCCCCCAGGGCCCGAGGACAGTTGTTGTAAGTTATGCCCTGGGGGAATATATGGTTTTTATTGAAGGGATACTCGTAAAAAAATTCAGAGATGGATCATTTGATTGGAAATTGAAAATTCTAGTTCAGTTTTTTTAGAGTCAAAAGAGATTGGAGGGCAACTACCCCCACTCCCACGCTCCTTTTTCCTCAAATGCATCTAATAAAATTTTTCAGATAGCCATTAAGTTACAAATTGCTCAAAAGTCAGACAACAAAAACTCAGGTGTTGTCACAACCCCCCAGGGCCCAGGCCTTGTAAGTTATGCACTGGGGCATATATTGTTTGTATGAAAGGGATGCTCATATAAACTTCAGAGAGGGCTCAGTTGATTGGATATTGAAAGTTCGAGCTCACTTTTCAATAGTCAAAAGAGATCCAAGGGCAGCTACCCATTTTTTAAAACCCATCTGATGAAAATTTTGAGATAAAAATTTTGCTAAAAATAGTAAAAAAAGGTTGGATAAGAAAAAATCTGGTGTCAATAGAACCCCCAGGGCACAGGGGAAGGCGTTCTAAGTTATGTCCTAAGGGCATGTATGGTTTTTATGAAAGGGATGCTTGTATAAACTTCATAGAGGTTTCATTTGAATGGAAATTGAAAGTTCTAGTTCACTTTTTAAGAGTCAAGAGAGTTTAACTAGCTCCCCCCCCATGCTCTTTTTTCTCCAATCCTGTCCACTAAAAATTTTGAGATCCAGTGTTTTGGAATTTGTTCAAAAAATAGAAAACAAAAACGCCCCCCAGAGCCCAGGGGATAGGTGTTATAAGTGTTGTCCTGGGGGTGTATATGATTCTTATGAAAGCAATGCTCATATAAATTTCAGAGGGGGCTCATTTGATTGAAAATTGAAATTTCTAGTTCAATTTTCAAGAGTCAAATGATATCCAAGGGCAACTAGCCCCCCCCACACACCTTTTTTCCCCCAAGCCCATCCAATAAAATTTTTATAATAGCCATTTCATTGAAAATAGTTCAAAGTTCAGATAAGAAAAATTCCTGTGTCAACAGAACCTGCCAGGGCCTGGAGGCAGACATTATGAGTAATGCTCTAGGGGCATATGTAGTTCTTATGGAAGGGATGCTTGTATAAACTTCGGAGAGGGCTCATTTGATTAGAAATTGAAAGTTGTAATTCACTTTTTAAGAGCCAAAAGTGATTGGAGGGCAGCTAACCTCCCCCCACACTCCATTTATTTTTTTTCCAGATAAACTTCATATAGAAGGGGTTGTTGTATAAACTTCAAAGGGGGACCATTTGATTGGAAATCAAGAGTTATAGTAAATACTTTCTAAGACCACACTGGCTATACATGACGTATGAAGCTAAGAGAGGAAAGGAAATAATAAACGATAAATAAGACCAAAAAAGACCTCTCTCAAGCCATCCTCAGTGCTAAAAAAAAGAAAAAGAAAAAAAAAAAAACCCCACAAGAATCTAACCTTTTAGAGTTCACTGGACGAGATCCGAACAAACACTGGTTTTTCGTCTTCATATTTTACCACTGGCTGACAAAATCCTTGTTTTCTCACCCTTTTTTGGTTTTATTTATTATTTCCTTTCCTCTCTTAGCTTCATATGTCAAGAGTTCTAGTGCCTTTTTTAAGAGTCAAAAGTGATCAAAGGGTAAATGCCCCCTCCAAGCCCTTTTTCCTCAAATATATCTGATAAAAAATTTGAGGTAGCCATTTTGTTAAAAATTGTTCAAAGATCATATAACAAAACTCCCTTACATATGGTCATTTTGTTCAAAATAGTTCAAAGGTCAGATATGAAAAACTCCTGTCAACACAACTCCCCCCCAAGGCTGGGGCAAGCGTTGTAAGTATTGCTCTGAGGGCATATATGGTTCTTATGGAAGGTATGCTTGTATAAACTTCAGAATGGGTTCATTTGAATGGAAATTAAAAGTTGTAGTTCATTTTCTCAGAGTGAAAAGAGATTGGAGGGCAACTAGCACCTCCTGCCCTCCACGCCTTTGGGTGTATCAGATGGATAAACCCATTTGATAAAAATTTCAGGTAACCATTTTGTTACAAATAGTTCAATCATCAGATATTAAAACTCCAGGGTCAACACAACCCCCCAGGGCCCAGGGACAGGCATTGTAAGTTATACTCTGGGGATATATATGGTTCTTATAGAAGGGATACTTGTATAAACTTCAGAGAGGGCTCGTTTGATCGAAAATACAAAGTTCTAGTTCATTTTTAAAGAGTCAAAAGAGACCAAAGCTTAATCTAGTCCCCCCATGCCCTTTTTCTACCCATCCAATAAACATTTTGAGATAACAATTTTGTTAAAAATAGTTCAATAGTTCAAAATTTTTTGCAATCAAAAACAAACAAAAATTAATTTAAAAAAACTTTCTGAAAAATAAGTTTTTCAAAGAAAAGTAAAGGCCATTTTAAACTTAAGCTGAGCAGATACAAATACCTTTTAAAATTCAAACTCAAAACAACCAGAAATTAAACAAACAAGCATAGCAAAAACATACAACAAGTAACAATATAAATGAATAAATAGATCTTAAAGCAAGTAATGCTTAGATTGAATATGAAAATAAGGCTTAAAATGAAAAAAACATTTTCCTATTGAAGTATAAATGAAACTTAAAACAAAGAGAAATTAAATGAACAATCAATTCAAACAAACATACAAAACATATTCATGTAAATTAATAAATAAATCTTAAACCAAGTGAAATTGAAATTGAATTTGCAAATCCAGCTTGAAACGAACAAAAATCACAACAAACAAGAGTTTGGGTATAACCTTAATTAATGTAATTAATTTAAATTAATGTAAATATTCAAGTAAATGAAAATAAAAATTTGATTAACTGAAAATTCTGCAAATTATAAAGCAAAAATTTCACCACTTTTAATATTTAGTTCCATATACAACCTAGGCCTATATATGTGACCATTAAGGGGAGGGAGTGAATTGTCACAAAAATCTTGAATTATCTGGATTTATAGCTTGGAGCAAAGTAAGAATTTTATCTTGTGAAGCTTTATAGTTAATGATCTATAAACTGTTTTGTGTTGTTCAATGAACAATAGCTTTCAAGTTAAGTTTCCACTCCTTTGAGCATTTAGCCTTTGTTTGAAAACATCAACAGAGTCAGCACTACCTGTATCTTTAGAGAATTTGTTCTAGTCATTGACAATTAACAAGAAACAGAACTGAGTGTAAACTCTGGTTCAAGTAGAGTGCTTTGCAGGTTTCAGCTGATAAACTCTTGTTCTTAAATTAGAACCAAAAATAAAAAACATTTCTGAGAGGGTATTGGCTTTTATCATTTTGTTAGTTAGAATGACATCATTTCTTCTTCTCCTGTAAACAAGTGTTGTGAGGTTCAATTATGCTAGTCTTGCAGGGTAAGAGAGCTCCTGCATGCCAGATTCCAATTTAGTGACACATTTCCTCATGTCTTCCAGAATCTTAATGTCTTTATTAAAATACAGGGAGGCTAGAGATACTTCAACTTTCAGCTATGGCCAGACTAGTCCTTTTTTGCAGGAGATTAATGACTTAGAAGGAACAAATGATAAGAGTACATTTGATCAACCCTAAAGTTGAACTAGCCCCAGCAGCAGACTTCTTAGCATCAGTGCTTTATTTGGTACTTATTGGTTAGCTGGAACACACACAAGAAGTGAAGTTTGGTTATTGTTAATGAAATAAAATACAATGATAATATAGTACTTTAGAAACAAATTTGGGCCATATATTTGAACATTAGGGGGGGGGAGGGGGGTAAAGCATAGTATATATTAAATACATAACCTAACCAAGGTACCTTCTTTTTGCCCCTTCAACCTCAAAACTAAAGTTTAAATATTTTTCATGGAATGAGCAATACCTCACTAGGCAGAGGAATCCTGTTTTTCATTAGGATCTTTGAGATTCTATATGCGGTTCTTGTTGTGTGTTCCAGCTAACCAATAAGTACCCTTTATTTTAATTCATTGTTATATGTGATACCAAGATCTTGCTTATCACTTATAGAAGAGATTGAATGGCCAATAAGAAAATAAGAGCAACAAGGATTGTTTTTGCTAAAGTGAAGGACATGGATTAGGCAAAATTAGATTCAAGAGTCTAATCCCCAGCCCATTGACTAGAGAGATTAGATTATTCTGTAAAAGGGTTTGATCTTTACATGAGGAAGCTGGTCCAAGTTGTCATTAGAGTGTTAGTTTGGTGCTGATAGTAGGTGTGACATTAATAAAGACACTGAACAGTGTAACATAACTATAGGCCAAAATATAAAAAAGGAACAACAATTAGAAACAAACAGCACTATTCTTTTGTGTAATATGTTTCTTTGAGATGAACTCTTAATCTAGACTATTATCAAGGTTTTAGACCTATGTGAATTTACTGATGAAGTGGTGACAAGCTGTCTGATGGCTACTGGATAGCATACATTACTCTGCTCATTTCTGTACCTAGAGGTACATTATTTCACTCCTTGCTCTTGATGGATAAGCATACAGCCTAAGTTATTAGTCCTATCATATTTTACAACACCAAACATGAACATTTTATAGCAAAAAATACTGCTCAAGCAGTGAAGAAAAAAGGTATTCCTATAAGCAGGGTGTCCCAAGGGGGGGCAGGGAGGGGTGTGCTGCCCCTCCAACAAATTTGGAATTTGGTAAAATTTTTGCTGAAGGTAAAATTTCAGCAGAAATTTAGCAAAATTTTAGATTTCTGTAAAAAATTCATCATAAATCAGGTATTGATTTGGTAAAATTTACAAAGATTGCCTCCCCCCCAATGAAACGAGTCTTGGGATGCCCCTGGCTATAAGTCTTTTTCAGGGTAGGATAATTGCAAAATGCATATAGCAGTGGGGATGGTTTGGGGTAAAATGCAATGAAGTAAAATTCTACTTTAGCTACTTTTGGCTATCTTGGAAAGGGGTTAGGTTAGGAAAATGAAACTTTCAGGGATGGTTTTACAGGCTAAAGTATGTCCGAGGAAGGTATTTTGAAGTACCTACCTCCACTCCTTCTCTCTAGAAGGGTCCTGAAATTTGCCTACATGACAGGTCTATACCTAGGCCTATTGAAAATTTGACAAAACAATATTTTATCTTAATTATCAGTTTCTTTTTCTCTGGCTTTAGTTCTGAAAATGCAATTCCTGTTATTTGAGTAGAATTTTAAGCCATATTTAAGTCACAAAAAACCTGTTTTTGACAGGTTAATTCAAGACACTGCTATAGAGTAATAGAATGCATAGCATGGTTTTCATTGCATATATGATATTTAAACTGATGTTTTTGGGGTTTAGGGGGGGGGTACCTAGGTTAGGTTATATATTTTGTATATGCTATGCTTTACTGCCCACCCCCTTAATTTATTTTATTTATTTATTAATACCAAGATACAGTAAGCTTAACAAGCTTGTTGCACAAATTAATGTGCAAATATATAGCCCAAATTTTGGAAAATCTTTCAAAGATCATATTATTGACTTACAAATAAAATAAACATACCACTCAATGCCTTTTTTTATGCTGTTTACAAATATAATTATCATTTTTGTTGGAAATGAATTTTAGCCCCCACCCCTATATATACCAATTCAGGGTATATATTTGAACATTAGAGGGGTGGGGGGAAATTTTAAACTTACCTCTCATTCACATCAGAAATAAAATTTACCCCCACCCCCCTTACATGCAAATATATATCCTGAATTGGTATTAATAGGGATGGGGGTAAAATTCATTTCTGACAAAAATAATTATTATATTTGAAAAGAGCATAAAAAAAAGCATCAAATTGTATGTTTACTTTATTTGTAAGGCAATAATATGATCTGCAAAAAAATTACCCAAATTTGTTTATAAGCTGTTATATATTCATTCTTCATTTTACCTTACCTACCTTACCACCAGACAATGCAAAGACCACAGTTGCCTTCTCTCCAGTTCAGACGTGATAGAGCCAACCTAATAAATACATTCTGCATTGTTAGGAATATTGATAATACCACCCCAACTCACTTTTTCACTTTTACAGAATACAGTAGTACCTGTCAACACCAACACAAAATTTACCCACCATGTTCACAGAAAAGATTAGGCCAAAACTCTTTGTATAGCAGAGTGTGGAAGACTTGGAATTCACTTCCATCAGAAATAGTTGCAAGTACCACAGTCCAGTCTTTCAAAAATAGTTTAGCCTCTACAGACTTCTATACTGGGTCCTATCACAATCAATTTTGAGAATATTTTTACTTTTGTATTAGCTGATTTGTGACAGTGTTTTTTCAGTTATTTTGTAGGCTTACTTTTTGGTAGGTTTCAATTATTAACAGATATGTTTCAGTTAAGTTGGTATGCTATTGTATGTTTCAGTAATATTGTTCTCAATGTTTTCAGTTACTGGATGTTTTTGTTATGTCTTGACATTGTTATAGACTTTTTTATAATTGTTTAGTGTGACAAGCTTACTGTATCTTGGTATTAATAAATAAATAAATAAATATAATGCCCAAGTACCCATGTTTTTTTTTTCAAAATTTAGGAAATGTATTTACATATCTTTAAGACCTTATAAATTGGGATTGAGCAAAGTTGTGAAGCTGAAAACAATTTTGTTGTACTTCATTTAAGCAGAAATTCTATTTTGCAAGGTTTCACTCTATAACACACAGATTTCTAAAGGTCATCTAAGGTCAGGACCCTCTAGAGGGAGAAGGAGTGGAGGTAGGTACTTCAAAATACCTTCCCATGACATACTTTAGCCTATAGACCCATTCCTTAAAGTTTAATTTTCCTAACCTAACCCCTATCCAAGATAGCCAAAAGTAGCTAAAGTAGATTTTACCTGTAATGAAATTACAGTCAAAATGCACTGACTAAAATTTATCTGCATAGGCTATTATGCAGTAAGAACTGGGTGAATTAGGGTGAGAAGGAAAAGTACCAAGAATTGTTTTCTTAAAATGTTTCCTTCTCTAGAACCCCAATTCTAGGCTTAAACACCTACCATAGTTGTGGCTAAGTGCAAAAGGGAGCAATTGCAAAAGAATAAATCTAGCCTACTTATGTTTAGAATAGCCTATTTGATCCCAATGATATAGGCTACTAGCCTAACCTTCTTCAAACAATAGTTCAAGTGCAACTTTTCAAATTTAAGAGACCCAGCATCTAATTTAGACCCTAAAATAGTTATTTTTAAGCAAGGCCCTAAATTTCTGCTTTAATTACCATAATTGATGGCGAGGTGATTGAAATTTTAAATATTCTGCCCAGTGGATTTACGGAAAAATCCCTTAAGTTTTACCTGTAACATTTCACTTAAAAAATGACATAAGCTATAATAGAAAAACAGAACATTGGCTAACTTCATTTAAGCTAAGTAAAAAAGGCTAAGATTTTTCATTTAAGTAATATTGACACATCTAACTGATTATTCATACCAAACAAGATAATTTAAAAAGTTCAAACCATATAACGTGACTATCAAAATAATTGGTTATAAGTTGCAGTAACAAAACTGTCGGTTTTAAGTGTCAGTACTAATGCTTACAATTGTAAGTCTAGTAAAAATCTAGATCATGCACTTTTTCTGTCTCTCAAAATAGGCTAGATTCAGTAAAGAGAATAAAAATTTCTGGACTGAATTCAGAGTCTTAATTGTAGGCTATAATGGGAATGTGTTTGTCTTCACTCTTTTCCTGGTGAACTTCTAGATGAGCAACATTTTGCTATCTTTGAAAGTGGCTAGGCTTGGAAAATAAATTGTTTAGTAGGCTATTGAATCCAAGGCCAAAAGCATACTCTGGGTTTCCTTAGTTCTGGATTGAGTCTTAATTTCCTTAGACTCTTAGCTTTAAAAATGCAATCCAGGGGTTGGTTACGTTGAAGTAAACGTACAAAAGCAAAATTCTAGTTTTGGAGATTTTTGTGGTACTGGTACACTATATGGTACACATGAAAGAAGTCAAGTTTGGTTAATGCTAATGAAATAAAATAAAATAGGATGAATATATAATAGTTTAGAAACAAATTTGGTATTTGTTTAGCCTTGTGTTGCATGATAAGGAGACATGTTAAGAAAACAATTCTTACTCTAAAATATGTATAATGATCCTAGTTCTTATATTATCCAATGAGAGAACCTTTATCATCCAATCTTTCCTCTAAAAATCCTTTTTTCTTCAGCTTAAAAGAAAAAGTTTCCTAAAACTACCATGTTGAGATTCAATGCTTAAGTCTTTTTAAATTGTGCTAAAAATTGCTGCCTAATAAGTTGTTTTATAGAGAGCATTCATGCCGGTCTTTAGCATTCATATTTTGATTTTTGCCCTTTGCCACTGCTCTTAAAAAAAAAAGTATTAAAAAGACCAGCATGAATGCTCTCTATAAAACAATTTATTAGGCGGCAATTTAAAAAGACTTAAGCATTGAATCTCAAAGTGGTAGGGTAAGACACCCAGTAGTTGGCCACCTGCCTATTCTTGGACAGAATGTAACTAACAGGGAACCTACCTCTAGGCTAATGTGCTTAGAAAGTTTTTATGCACAGCTGGTTTCCCTGGTCACTAAGCAGTCCATACAGATATCTAATACAAATTTAATACAAACAAACAATTTAATACAAATTTAATACAAACAAACAAGGTAGGTTCCCTGTTAGTTACATTCTGTCCGAGAATAGGCAGGTGGCCAACTACTGGGTGTCTTACCCTAGTTTTAGGAAACTTTTTCTTTTAAGCTGGAAAAAGAAGGATTTTTAGAGGAAAGACTTGATGATAAAGGTTCTCCTGTTGGATAATGTAAGAACTAGGATCATTATACATATTTTAAAGTAAGAATTGTTTTCTTAATATATTTCCTTATGTCAAGCTGAATTCCTAGGCTTAAAATACTGGTTGGTCAGTTGGCTAATTCAAATATTTGTATATATATTTGTACAAGGCTAAACAAATACCACAAATTTGGCTATATATTTATTCATTAGGAGGGGGGGGGGGGTAAAGCATAGCATATATTAAATATGTAACCTAACCTATGTACCCTTTTCCTTCCTAAGCCCCAAAAAACAACTGTTTAAATATTGAGAAACCATGCTTTGCCATTAATTTATCTAGCAAATCACCCTTTGTCTGCTAATGAAATAGCAGTTTGACAGGTTTTGTGGATGGTTTCTTTGATACTGTCTATAATGGTATGTACCATATAGTGTACCAGTACCCTTTTTGCTATCTTGGAAAGTACATTGGTAAGGAAAATAAAACTTTCAGGGATGGATATACAGACTAAAGTAGGTTTTGTCCTGGGAAGGTATTTTAAGGAATACCGCCAGATGCCTAATTTGACAGTGTATATATATACAAATATTTGAATTAGCCAACTGACCAACCAGTATTTTAAGCCTAGGAGTTCAGCTTGACATAAGGAAATATATTAAGAAAACAATTCATACTCCATAATATGCAAAATAATCCTAGTTAACACATTTTGCAAGGGGAGAGCCTTTATCATTGCTTCTTTCCTTGTTTTTCCAGTTTTCTAAGAAATTTGTGAATTTCTTAGAACCTATATATTCACAGAATATATACCCCCCCCCCTAATGTGCAAATATTTACCTAGAATTGCATCCTCAATCTAAATATAGCATCCATTTGCATCACAAATGAACTTTACTCCCATATTAGCCATGTGGTGGATGTCCTTCCATTAATTAACTCCTTTAAATTACAGCCATCAGTTTATGCTGTTTAACAGATAGTCCTATACTAAAACCAGGTTTCTTATGTTACAACACAAGGAAAGCTGTCTTTGACTGGCTATAATATAGTTGCTTATGGTACAAATAATGCTTGCTAATGATATATTGCTTTTTGAATTTAAAGCTATATCTAATTGACTGGTATTTATATGTTGTAATTAGATCTCAAAAGTTGTTAAGATTAGCAACAATGTGCTTTGAGTTATCTAATTCCAGGATTCCAGAGTTTTTTAGTTGAATGACTCCAAGGTAACCCCCTCTTTGCAGTTTCTGAAGAAAGAGATCTTGGAGTCATTGTTGATTGTCAACATAAGTTCAGCACCCATGCAAAATCTGCATTGTCATCTCCACTCCAATCTCTTTGAATGATCAGAAGAACTATCCACAGCAGATAAGTATTAATGAAGCTCTACAAGGCACTAGTTTGCCTGTGCCTAGAGGCTAGGATGTCCTGGGTGTCACCTTACTTCAAGAAGGACAAAGAAATACTAGAAAGAGCACAACAAAGAGCAACCAAAATAGTTTAAAGGGTCTATATATATATTTAGACTAAATAGTCTATATATATGTTTGTAGAAGCAGTTGCTGTCCTTTGTCCTGATAGTCCTGTGAGAAAGCTTGTGAAGTTGTGCAAAACGAGATGGGTGGAGCATCATGATTGCATTTTAGTTTTTATGTCTTTGTATTGTGCAATTATTTCCCTACTTGAGGAAATAGTTGGTAGCACATGGTGCGATATGGAACTTATTTCAAAAGTGAATGCGTTGGTTTCAGCAGCAACCGAATTTAGTTTTATGTTCACGTTGGCTATGCTAGAGTTTGTTAGTGCCATAATGCTCTCATAAATGTGCCATAAATGTTTTTACTTTTATAACTTTAATAAATGAAATAATATTAACATTTTGATTACTAAATATCAGTATATGTATATTAAACTGACAATGCACATTCATTTGTATTTTTTTCAATAAAGTAAATATTACGTTCAGGCATTGGGAAGACATAGGGGTTTTGAGCCCAACTTATGTTAATTTCTGCTCATTTTGAGTTTGGCTTGGTTATTTATTGTAGTTTCTGTTCGTTTTGGGTTTCATTTATTTATGGATGCTGATTTGTGGTAGTTTTACACTTGGTAGATTATTTGATTTTGTTTTTGCTCCTTTTTGTTTTATGGAGTTCTTTACTTTTCTTTGAAAAACTTATTTTGTGGAAAAAGTTTTTTTAATTAATTTCTGTTTGTTTTATATTGACATAGTCTTTTCAGAGAAAAAGAAAATAATTCTTTAAATCTTTTCTTTTTTTAGAATTTATAGTTTGGCCTGTTATTTGTATGCTGGAGAAAAATTTTCAGCAATTTTTAACAACATACACCCTCTTAAAAATCTGGACACAAATAGTAGTGTTTAATTTAGTTTCATACCTCCTATAGTTGACCTGAAATGGAAAACTTGATATCATTTGCAAAAAAATCTGTTTACTTTCTTTGATAGCTTGGATACACTTACACTATTTTGATTTGGTTAAATTTTAAAAGCAGAAGCAGCCCCAAAAGTTTGAGCATAATACCCTCAGTCGTTCTTGGGATACTGCTGAGATGCCTTATTGGGAATTAACATTAACATGGTTCATTTTGATTTAATCTTATGGCAACATTTAGTTTTTAAACATAAAGTTAAATGGGAGGGTAGGCATGGGATGGGGATTAATTTCCCTCCAATCACATTTGACTATTAAAAAGGGCATCAGCCCTTTCTATTTTTAATCAAATGAGCCCTTTTCGAAGTTCCTGCAACAACTCCTTCAATACAAAGTGCCCTGGTCTAAACAACAACAAAATAATACATTATACCCAGATCGATCTTTACTATAAGAATGTCAAGTCTTCCAATCATTTTTGACTAATCAAAAGGCCACTAGGCCTTTCGATTTCCAATCGAATGAGCCGTTTTTTAGTTTCTACAACAATACTTCCTATAAACACCTTATATGCCCCCAGGGTATAAACCATAACCCTTACCCTAAGGGCTGTGAGTGTGGTTATTGTCCTTTAAGACCTAATTTCCAGAACTCTCAACTACGTTAAACAGAATGACTATCTCAAAATTTTGATTGGATGTGTCTGGGAAAATCATGGGCATGAGAGGGGTGTTAGTCTTTCTCCAATCATTTTCAACTATTAAAAAAGGCACTAGTCCTTTCAATTTCCAATCAAATGAACCCTTTTGAAGTTTCCACAACAAAACTTTCAATTTATATGCCCCCAGGGGATAACTTACAACCCTTGCCCTGAGGGCTGGGGGGGGGTGTCATCCTCGCAGACCTAATTTCTAGAACTTTCTACTATGTTGAACAAAGTGGCTATCTGAAATTTTTGATTGGATGTGTTTGGGGAAAGGGTGGGTATGAAAAGGGGATTAGTTACTATCCAATCACTTTCAACTATTCAGGGTTTGGACTTGCGTATAAATTCCTATATTTTAATGCACTCCTATAAAATGCCTATATCTTGGCTAAAATCCTATTATTCCTATATTTTTGGCTGAAGAGCACTAAGAACATTGCTCATGATTTGGAATTTTGACTGCTTGTTAAGTAAGTCAAGATGTGCTTTCCTTTGCTTTTGACTCTGTTTGTAAACTGTGCTGTCTTTTGGTGTAGATTGATAATTAATTACAACTGTTGAGCTGTTTGAACTTAACTAATGCTTTGTGTTGGGCTTAGTAAGCTGCTTCTGCATTGGCTATGTTGTTGTGTTGACTTAGTAGCCTATGTTTTGTTGTTTGTCATGTTGGGCCTGTCTGAAATGAGTGAAGATCAGTATATAGGCTAGCAGTCTCTGCTTAATGAGACTGGAGTTCTTTTTTCCAACTTATGCGTTTCCTGGCTGAACGAATGCTATAAAAGGCTGATGCAAATACGGCCCAGTTTCGGAAATATCCACATCTTTCTTTTTATGGCCTTTTAATCGCGGGATGCTATTTTGCAGGTGATGCTTGGTAATTAAGTATGGGGCCTACCAAGTTTAATAGTTCATGGCTTGCTAAGACGGATTGCAGCAGTAGAAAGACTGACGAAGGGTGTAAGACTGGGAACAACCAGTACTCGTTCTTTTGCAAACTCTGCTTGAAAAATCTTGGTTGCACAGCTGTGGTTGCTTGGCTAAACCAACACGTGCAATCTGCAGAACATAAAGCCGCAGTTACTGCTCAACTACATCCATTACAGCTTCAGCTGATGGGACAATCTCAAGTTGATGAAACAACCAAGGATAAACTATTAGTTGGTACAAACATGTTTTGTGAGCGTGATGCCGCTTATAAAGCTGAGTTAATATGGACACTTCAGACAGTATAAAGTTCCATGTCTGCCAACTCTTCAGACCATATTGTCAAAACCTTTCATGCAATGTTCCCCAGTAAGATCCCCGATAGAATGTCCCTATGTGCAGAGAAACTTATGTGTCGTATCACTGATGCGCTGCATCCGTACAGTATGCAAATGCTTGGGAAGGACATTCAGTCATATTTTGTACTAGAATATGACAAGACAACCAAAAATGCTTGTATGAAAGAGTTACAGATATGTGTTCAATATTTATCCTCATACAGAAACGAAATCCACAGCAGACATTTATGCACAAGTTTTATGGGCCACGCAACAAGTGAAGACCTGTATAGGAAGATTATGTCAGTCATTGAGCAGAACCAGCTGCCACTTGAAAAACTGATCACACTTGGAGTCAACAGACCCAATGGCAACAAAAGCGTTTGGGGCAGGTTCAATGCCAAACAAAAGAAAGTGATGGGAAAGGGAATGTTGAAGATTGGTACTTGCAACATCCATATAATCCATAACGCTTTCTTGAATGGTCTTCAGGTGTTCGGAGAAGAAAGTTCCAACTTTGTTATTCTTGTGCATTCATTTTTTGACGGCTGTCCTGCACATTGTGAAGACTATCGAAAGTGCCAAAAGAAAGTGGGGGTTCCAGAGAATACTTTCATGAAGCATGTCCCAAGCTGCTGGCTGACGATTGGATGTGCCTAGGTAGAACCATGCAGCAGTGGCCAGCAATCTTAGAGTACTTCCTGAAGTTTGCGTCAAGAGATAAAAAACTGAAGAATCTGCTGTCCACACCCAAATTTCTGAAGATTGTGGCTTATATCAAAAGTACAACAATGAAGGCCCAACTCGAGTTTGTTCCAGCCTCAGCAGAACTGTTCATGGGTTTCACCCAACTGGTCCAGAAAGAAGAACCTCTCATTCATGTTCTGCACTAAAAGATCAAAAGACTAGTTGTGACACTTTGAGGACGGGTCTTTACTCCAGATTTCGTGACCGAGACTGAAAATTTCTCACCAGAAGTGTTGAACCTGGCTGAAAATTTTGCAGAAAAGCACATAGTTTCAGTGAATGTGGAACGAGCTACAGCAAGTACCCAGAACTTACCAAGCTTCTGGAAAACCAGAATTGTTTGTTATTACAAAAGAGCTGTTGAATTTTGCACGGTCTTGGTATCAACAATATCTGGATGAAAAGAAAAAAGGAGAGCCATCTGAGAAGGAGAAAGCAGCTTTCGAAGAGGACAACAAGAGGAAGTTGCTGGAGGTTCATGACAAAAAGACAGAAATAGAAGACCTGGAAAGCAAAAGGAAAAAACGTAGAGCATCAGATCAAGAAAAGAGAACAGTAGCAGATACTCCACTTCAGGAAGTGACTGACAGAATGAATAAGCCTGCCAAGTCCAAGAGTTCCATAGAAATTGCCCTAGCTGTTTCTTTGCTCAAAGGAGCTGTGAAGTCCAGAACAAGTGAAAGAGAGCAGATGGTGGAATCTGCAAGAATGTAGCAGTCTATTGCAAAGAGAAAAACTTACCTCATATCGAAATTGATACCCAAAAAGCAGCAAGAGTAGCTTCAAGTATTTTACCTGTATCAGTCAATCATTGGCATAGCATGTGTATCTGATTTTTTACTGTTTGTACAGTTTGTATTTGAAACAAATGAAAAAAAAAAATGTAGAAACTTGGGAAATGACGAATTTATGTGAACAGGCATCCCACGACATCTACTACAGATCTGATCCTGAGGGCTTCCGAATCTTATATTTGGGCCAGGGAAATCCTATAAAAATAGGGCAGAGCCTATAATTTGAAACGAACCGACTTGTCCAAACCCTGACTATTAAAAAGGGCACTAGCCCTCTCAATTTCCAATTGAATGAGCCCCATTTTAAGTTTTTACAACAAGTCTATCATTAAAAACCTTATGTGCCCCCAGGGCATAACTTACAACCTTTGCCCAGGGGACTCTGGGGGGCTTGTCATCCTTAAATACATAGTTTCCAGAACTTTCAACTATGTTGAACAAAATGGCTATCTCTAAACTTTGATTGAATGTGTTTGGGGAAAAGGTGGGTGTGAGAGGGGGGTTTGTTACCATCCAATCACTTTCAACTATTAAAAAAGGCACTAGCCCTTTGAAATTCCAATCAAATGAACCTTTTTTGAAGTTTCTATGACAACAGCTTCTATAAAAACCTTATATGGCCCAGGGCATAACTTACATCCCTTGCCCCGAGGGTTATGGGGGAGTTTCCTCCTCAAAAACATATTTTATATCTGGAAATAAACTACGCTGAACAAAATGGCTATCTCAAAATCTTAATTGGATGTGTTTGGGGGATTGATGGGCGTGAAGGGGGGGGTGGGGAGTTGCCCTGCAATCACTTTTGACTATTGAAAAGAGCAATAGCCACTCCGATTTCCAATCGAATGAGCCCTTTTTGAAGTTTCTATGACAACTCCTTTGATATGAAGTGTCCGGGTATAGAGAAGAAGAAATAATACATTGTGCCCACATCGTTCTTTACTTAGGCAGCGCTATCCTGCTGTCTATGATCTATCTATGATATTTTCAATAAGCTTGATTGGATAACCATTGCAGAATAGACTTTAAAATAATTTAATTCAGAATTTAAATGACTACAAGGACAGATTGTTAGAACTCTTGCCAACTAAAGAAATTATTACCTCTCTTTTCATAGAAGGAGGATGATTTGATGAGAAATGTAGATACCAATCATTATGGGTTGGTTTTCTATATATATAGAAAATTCAAGGCTAGGAGTTTTTTTTCTAATTAAAACATGCAAGAAAGGAGACTTTCCTGAATCTTCCAGTTCTATTGTGAATTGAAGATTCAAATCAAAAGAGTTCAAATGTGCCAAAAAATCTGTTAGAGAGTCCTTCCCATATTCCCAAACAGAGAGGATATCATCAACAAAGCAAAACTAAAGAGAATGTTTTTACTGGAAACTATTCAAAGCAGATTGTTTTATCAAATCCATGTAAAAATTTGCCAAATAAGGAGACAAAACAGTGCCCATGGGAAGGCCCATGATTTGAAAAAAAAAAATTCTCGGAACTTAAAATAAGCCTACAAAAAGAACTTGTTGCAAAGACAAACAAGTGTCGTTATTGTGTCAATTTCCAAAGTTTTGTAATCAGACCAAGCAGAATTTTCCTCTAATTTTCTTTCTAAGGCCTGCTCACATTTATGGACATTGCATGAAGTGTACATAGAAACTGCATCAAAAATAGCTAAGATAGTTTATCTGTTATACTTTGATTTTTTAACTTGTCAACAATACCTATGGAATTTTTTGTATAAGATTTCTGTGTGCTTAAAAGAGGCTTAAAAATGGTTGCTAAGAACTCTCCTATACCTGTAGGTGGAGAACTATAACTTGCTACAATAGGGCATATCAGAATATCTTTCTTATGGATTTTAGGGAGACCATAAAATTATGGGGCTGATTAACCTTTAGGGTAGAATTTCTTGTACATTTGAGGGGCAATTAATTTACTGTTTTTTAAAGTTTCTAATTCTTTTCTCAACTGCTGTGTGTATTTATCTTTGGGATCAGTTTTGTTTCTTTGTAAGTATTTTTATCCAAAAGAGTATTTATTTTCATTTGATAATCTGCAGAATCCATAATTACAACTGTGTTTCCATTGTCTGCTTTTGTAATTCCTGTGTTTTTATCTTCTTCTTCTATTTAACAGCAGGCGGGCTTTTCAGTAAAACTATTTAGCCCTTTTCCTTCTGCTTCACTCTGTGGGCTACAGAGCTACTGGCTTGATTGCCTCATATTTATTAGATATATTCAGATATCTTTCAGCAGATCTATCTACTCTAGGAGTTCAAATATAAGATGATAGATGTCGATTTCTATGCTCTGTGTGCAGGTATAGTTGGCTAGGCTCTTGACTGATAGTGGGATTTTGTGGTGTTTGAAGTATTTTAACAGTTTAGAAAGCAAGGTATGTTGTGCAGACGTCAGCATATTACATTCAAATAGGCAATGGTCAATTGTTTCATTATTCATATTACAATGCCTGCAAAGAGGGGACAGGGGGATTGAACCACTTGAATTAGAAATCTTATATGAGAATGCAAGGAAATTTAGTCCATTTGTTCCAGAACGAATTCTATGATTTTAGAAAGATACTTATTGGGAAAGGGGGAAAGGATAGGATTAATCTTATTAAAATTAATATCTGATAGCCTCCATCGGTAAATATCTCTAATTGGGATTGGTCTCCCACTTGGCTGGTCAATATTTATAGCATTTTTTGCTATTTCATCAACCTGATGATTACCACTTATGCCAGAGTGGCTAGGAATGTACTGAAAGTAAGTCTTTATGCCACTTGAAGCAAGATTATCAATAATACTGAGACAATGATAAGTGTCAATGTCCAACTTATATTGAGGAGCTGAGGCCAGCAACTCAAGGCTTGATAAAGAGTCGGAATAGATGATAATATTATTCAATTTTTCAATCAAAGATTGGTTTTGCTTAAGGTGTTCTAATGCCATGATTATGGCATTTAACTCAGCAGACATTATAGATAAATTATTATATAATCTCTCGCCCATTGCAATTTTCAGGTGAGGAAGGAAAACACCACTTGCAACCTTCTCATTCATTTTTGACCCATCAACAAACATTTGCAAGTGATTTTTATAGGTAATTGTATTAAGTTCTGCAAATTTTTTCTGAACAAAAGCAATGGGGGTTAAATCTTTATTACATTTTGAAAATTCAGTATTTATTATGGGAAATGACCAATTCCATGGAGGGGATTGGGGGAAAGTAGGTGCAATAGACTTTGCTGGTACAGGGAACTTCTTTTGAATATTGGCATACTCATCTGCAATACCTCTATACATGGCTGGATTTCTTAACCAATTATGTAATGTGTGTGAGCTATTTGATTCAATTTTTGTAAGATGTTTTATCAAGAGAAAGCTACGTCTATCCCTTATTGTTGTTAATCCACTCTCCATAAGCAGAAACTTGGTGCTTGTGGGTTTCCTAAGACCAAATATGAGACGTATTATATCATTTTGTGTTGTTTCAATTTTTTGCATCTGGGTCTTTGCACATGCACCATAGACAATGAGCCCAGAGTCAATATGGGGTCTGATATGTGATTTATAAAACTTGAGTAAGGTTTTCTCATTACAAACAAATGGTGTGGAAATAATTCTTTTTAGTATATTTGCTTTTCTATATCATTTTTTTATTGTGTTTGAAATTTGGAGGTGGAAATTAAGTTTTTTGTCAAGCATGAGACCTAAGTAATTAATATTATTATCTTCTGGAATGGTTGTTTTATTTAGAGTTAGTTTTGCATTAACATGGTTTCGCTTCCTGTGAAATTGGATTATTTTTGACTTGGTGGGTGCAATGGGTAAATCTGAATGTTGAGAGAATTTTTCAAACTGGAAAAGTGACTTTTGCAGATTTGACTGTGCTATCTGAAAGGTGTTGCCAGATGACCATAGCACCAGATCATCAGCATATTGTAGATTCGTGTGGGGTAGGTTCATGTCCCAGAGATATAGGGCAAATAGGAGGCAACTAAGGACTGCTCCCTGAGGTAGGCCTTTGGATATTGTCTTTTGGGGTGAAGAGGCTGAACCAACACAAACAATGAAACTTCGCACTTCTATGAAGGATTTAATAAAGGATACTAGCTTGGGAGGTACTCCAAGGTTTGCAAGTTTATTTAAAAGGATTTGGTGGTTCACATTGTCATATGCCCCTTCAAAATCAAGGAAAGATGCCACAAGGATATTATTTTTTGAGAAAGATTCGTTTATTGCATTTGTTAGCAATATGAAAGCATCTGTTGAGGAGTGGTATTTCCTGAATCCAGTTTGAGTGTGTGGGATCATGTTATTTTTCTCAACAAACCAGAGGAGTCTGTGATAAATCATTTTCTCCATTATTTTCCCCATCACAGGTGTAATCATTGTAGGCCTATAAGACTCAGGGTTATCTTTTGGTTTATTTTTCTTTAGGATTGGTAGGAGGGACGAACATTTCCATATATTGGGGAACCTAGAGGATGCCCAAGCGTGATTATAACAATTTAGCAGTTCTTGTTTGTATGAAGATTCATGGTGTGGTGTGAGATTCTTTATCCATGTAGGGTGTATATTGTCATAGCTGCTGCTAGTTTTGGACCTAATATGATGTATTGCATTATTCAATTCCTGGATTGAAAATGGATTAGTTATGTACTCGGATCCTGGGCGTGGTTGGTAACTAGGGTTCATAGGAATTGTGGACAGATTGCTTTGATTGTTTGATGTTAGCTTATTAACAAAAAGAGTTGCAAATAGGTTAGCCTTTTCAATATCATTGTCATAATGGGTATTATTATGTAAAAGCTCATACAGGAGTGGGTTGGGAGAAGTCTTTTTCCCACATATGTGGCTTATGACTTTATGTATAATTGGCTCATGCGTTTCTCTGGAGAGATTATTTGCAAAATTATTCCAGTATTTATATTTAGCATCTATTATAGTCCTTTTTAGATTAGATTCTGCTTGTAATTTTTTTAAATATGTAGTAGGTGTTGGTTTTTTTATGAATTCTGTCCTAGCTGCCTTTTTTATCTTCCATTTATTTAGGCACTCATTTGTCCACCATGCTTTAGGAATTTGTTTAGGGAGTATTTTCTTAGGTGTTGTCCTGGGGATAGCATGATTAGCTGTATTTATTAATAAAGATGTCAAGGCTTCAGCATGTGTGTCAACTGTTGTGTTAGAAATGCATGAACTTTGGGTGAACCTTGTAATTTCATCATTTAGCTTATTTTGGAAAATAGACCAATTTGCTTTAGTGTTGATATATTTGGAGGTATGAGATGAAGTTTCAGCAGGTTCATTTAGGGAGCAAACTATAGCAAAGTGGTCTGTACACAGACTATCAATTTTATTTATGTAAATTTTGTTCAAAAATTTAAAGACACAATTTGTAGGTCAATTGTGGAGAATTTGGCACTTTTGGGGTTAAAATATGTATTTAAGTTTGGAGGGGTAGCAACAGCTAATTCATTATTATTTGAAGTCATATGCTCAATAAATTTACCAGCTTTATTTGCTGGTTTATTCCCCCACAAAAGGCTGTGGGCATTGAAATCACCACAAATAATGATGTTTTTTAACATATTAGAATTATTTATATAATTAAAGAAATCCTTGGCATCTGAAGTTTGGCCATTAGGGTTATAAAAGCTTATTATGTAGGTTTTTAAATTATTCAGCCAAACACTTATACCAATTACATCAACATCATTTTCAAAATCTGGAAAATTGATGCCACAAAATTTTATATTATTATTAACTAATAAAGCTACACCACCTCCTTTTCTCTCTGAAGATCTATCCTTTCTCAGGATAGTGTATCCCAGAGAATTAATTTGTTGATTTTGGGTTAAATGAGTTTCCTGGAGGCAAGCAATATTAATGGACTTATTATTCATAAATGATATTAGTTCATTTAGCTTATTTTCTGTCAGTGATCTTACATTCCATTGGAGTATTGATATATGTTGTGTTGTTGATTTATTCCTCATATGACTGTGTATCAATGTTCAGCCTTGTTAAAAGTACAGCAAGATATTTTTTGCTTGAATGAGCATACCATATGGAATGTAGATTTTTGCCAATTCTGCAATAATTTTTGTTTTCTGTAGTTGATGTATGTTCATGGCCTGAACTGCATCACAGTTTAGAATGAATAAACATATGTTTGGGGATTGCATTTTTGGTTGTGCATCCTGTTTGTTGGTTAAGGGATTGATTCATGGTAGTGTTTCTGGTTTGTTTCTTCTTGGGGGGGAGGGCCAGGCTGGCCTCATCTCACCGGAAAACAAGGCTTGCTGGCTTGGTGATTCCTTCTGATAGGGATTTGAGCTAGGGGGCTTAGAAGATGTTGTTTTATATGGGGTGCTTGAAGCATTTGGGGCAGTTGACTTGGGGGTTTTGGTTGGTTTCAGTACAGGCTTTATTTGGTATTGTTGTGCAGCATTTGCTTCCATTGTTGCAAAGGGGTATGGGATGGCCTTCTCTGTTGATATTTGGAGTGTTAGAGCTCTTTTCTTGTATGCAGGGCATAATGATTTATTTGTAGATTCATGTGGACCTTTGCAATTGATGCATGTAGGCTGGGTGTTTTTGCAAGTTGTCAGCTCTTTAGGATGGAAAGATTTACAATTACTACACTCTTGGAGAATTTCATTGCATTTGTTTGTCGTGTGTCCCAGTTTGAAACTTTTCTGACACTGAATAGGCTTAGGTTTGTATTCCTTGTGTGGTTTGATTTGCCCAAATAGGAATAATTTTTCTGGGATATCAATTTTATCCTTTAGTGTGAATAAGAAGGATCTACTAGTTTTTAGGCCAGTAGAATTAGGTTTTCCAAGTTGGGTAACATCCTCAACTGGGATTGTGTTTCCAGCCCTATCTGAGAGGCCTTCTTTTAACTCCTGAGTAGATATCTCTGGGGGAACATTGTAAACTACAATTTTTGTTGGTGATTGTTTTGGGTTCCAATTAGATGCAATAATTGGGATATTCAGAAGGGATTTAAGGTTAATTATTGTATCTGCTGATTTCTGATCTTCTACAGCTATAAGCAGAGATCCATCACGGTTAATGTTAAGAGAGAACATTGATTTTAGCAATTTAAAAATTGCAACTCTTATTGCAGTGATCAATTTTATTTCAATGGGGGTAGTGGGAGTAATTTTAAGGTAAATTCGTAAGTTTTTGGAGGGAGGATCTTGGGCTGGGAGTGGGGAAATGCTTTTAATTGGGGAGATTTTTTTCCTTTTTTTAGAGCTTCTAGAGAGGACCTCTTGAAACCCATTATCATCATTTAGGACCTACATTAGGTTGCATTAGGACCTACAGTTATCATTGTCCTATTCTCCAAATCGGAGTCATCATTAGAACTTTCAGATAATGTGCTTGACCAGCCAGGATGGGTATCTTTCACTATGGAATTTGATTTGGGATCTGGGGGGACGTTTTTTTTTTGGATGACGTCTTAAATATTCCGAATGGAAAAAGCATTAAACAAAAAAATAAAAAAAAAAAAAGAATGGAAAAAATATTATATAAAAACGTCTGCACTATACTATTGGAAGGATAAACACCACAGTATAGCCCTGAGGATGACTTGAGCAGGATAGGTTTTTTTTTTTTAAGTAACAAGGGGTTTATTTAAAAAAAAAAAAAATATATATACATCATCGATTCCCTGAAGCAATGCTTGTGCGGTAGAAAACCCACCTAATAAATCAAAAAACCAAGAAACCAAAAAAGAAAAAAAAAAGAAAAAAGAAAAAAAAAGAAACAGAAAAAAAAAATAAAAAAAAAAAAAAAAAATTAGAGCTCAACTAACCGGACCCCAAAACCAACCAACCACCAAACAAAACCCAAAAAAATAATAAAAATTATAAACAAATTCAGCTGCAACAAAACCCTCCTCAAAAACAAAACTTAAGTGGCGTGGAATAATCCATTCAAAATATACACATCAAAACAATGGTTCTTTAGCGACTTACGAAAATCCTGCAAACCCCCATCATTCCTCAAATCCTCTGGCAAACTCTCCCAAACTAACGGAACAACATGGCGAATTGAAAACCTAGACCTAGACGTGACCATAGCTGGTCTTCGCACCAACTGAGAAGATCGTGTCAAATGATCGTGAGTAGTAGACGCAAGACTAAACATTCCTGAAAAACATGATGGTAACTCCGAAGCTAAATATTTAAACATAAACATAAACAGAGCATTATAGAATAGACATATTCCTGCCAACGGTAGAATTTTATACTCGCGGTAAAGATGCCTCACCGATGCAGATAGGTCAATTTGATTACCATAAAGAACTCTAATTGCCATATTCTGTATTACGCAGAGCGGATGGAGGTGAGTTACGAATGTTTTCGACCAAACCATACAACAGTAAATGAGATATGAGTGAACCATAGAAAAATACAACATTCTCAGAATTTCACACGGAAAAAGATACCTATTTACCCATAATACCAATATTACGAGACAATTTGCTTTTAACAGATGCAATATGGTCTTTAAAACTAAGGCTTTCATCAATTATAACACCAAGGTATCTAGTACTAGTAGATCTTACAATAGTATGGTGCCCTACTTCTATATTATTAATCCATGGATAATGTCCAGTAATTCTACCATAAATCATAAAATTCAACTTATTATGATTCAGTTTCAATTTATTTACTCGCATCCACTTTTCAATCGAAGAAATACCTTGTTTCAATATAGTCATCAACTCATTTTCAGTTCTAGCAGCTACGGTGAAATGGGCATCATCAGCAAAACATGGTAGAATTCCCTTTGTACCATAAGTATCAAGGTCCAAAGAACAAGACACATTACTTGAAGCTCTACAAAGGTCATTAATATAAACCAAAATCAACAAAGGGCCCAAAACGGAACCCTGGGGTACTCCAATCGAAATATATTAAATTTTAGATGTAACTCCATCCATCACGACACACTGAGTCCTTTCACGAAGAAAACTAACTATGACATTTAAAAAATCACCACGCATACCACTACTATATAGCTTGTGAACTAGTATATCATGATCAACAGAGTCAAATGCTTTAGTAATATCCAAAAATATCGAAGCTATCTTCAGACCCTTGTCTAAAGCATCATTAATAAAAGTTGTTAAAAATAAAACTGCATGCTCTGTAGAATGATGACTCCTAAACCCGAACTGACTAGAACTAAAAAATTGTCTTTTTTCGAAAAAACTTACCATCCTACTATGAATCAACTTTTCAAACACTCTAGAAATAAATGGAAGTAAAGAAATCGGTCTATAATCACTAAAACAATTCTTATTCCCTCCTTTAAATATCGGGATAACATTCGCGCACTTTAGACAATCAGGAAATATTCCAGCTTTTAAACAATTATTTATCAGTCCTAAAAAATGACTAGATATAACAGGTAATATCGACTTCAAAACCTTCAACGAAATAAAATCGCCTCCTAATGCTCCATTTTTCATATTATTTATAACATCAAATAATTCATCAATAGTTACAGATTTAAGGTACGCAGACACATCACACTCTTCAGGTAGGAACTGACGAAAATCTCCATCTTGATCAAATACTGGCACCAATGATGACACACGCTGCCCAATAGTAGCGAAGTGATTACACATCTCATCTGCAACATTATTATTCATTCCCATATTATCTGGGCGGATCAAGACGCTACCAGGGCAAGTCAGCGACTTAATCAATTTCCAAGTCTTACTCGGGTTACCCTCAAATTTTTTAAATTTAACCTTATAATATTATACCTTAGCCAGTCGGAGTGCAGCATTTAACCTACTATTATAAACTCTATATATTACATTATCATGAGGATCATTGCTCCTTGTTGACAACTTATATAAAAAACGTCTTTTATTAACTGACTGTAACAAACTCTTTGTAATCCAAGGTTTATTCGGAGACACCCTTCTCTTCTGTATTCCTGACACTTCACAACATTCCAAAAACGTATCCTTAATCTTACCATACCAAAGCTCAAACTTCAAATTTAAATCGAAGTCTTCTTGTAAAAATTTAAAGTCTAACTGTTCTATCCTAAGCTTAAATCTTGAAATAGTATTTGAATCAACTATTAATTTCTTAGGCTTAGGGCGAGCATCACAATTAATATTAATATTCTTAAATATACCCGGAACTAGTATAGCCAAACCAAAGTGATCCGAAACATCATTTAACACAACACTCGACGAATCATGGGGAACATTCAAAAATACATTATCAATTAGAGATGAAGACGAATCCGTCACTCTAGTACAAATATTTACAGCAGGATGCATCCCATAACCTAACATTAAATTCAAAAAATTCCGGGCTTTTGAATTAGATGCTAACAATTTCAAATCAATGTTAAAATCTCCACACACAAAACACGGCAGGTTCTTACGAGTTAGAAGGTCCATTTGTTGATCTAATAATTCTAAAAAAAAATCTACACGAGGTGATGGGGGGCGGTAACAAACAGCAATAAAAATGGGTCTCCATTCTAATCAGCCTCCTTAACAAAACACTCAACAATCATCTCGTTATTAACAGACAAATCATCCCTAACCTTTACATACAAAGCAGTTCTAATATACAGGGCAAGTCCTCCATGCTGATGGTGAGTACGGTTCTTAACATACATATTATAATTTAAAATATCTAATAGTCCAGAATTATTATTCATTAACCCTGTTTCAGTAAGTGCAAGAATATGAAAATCAGATAGCATACACAGCTCCGACAAATAATCAAATGTACTATTTAACCCCTGACAATTCAAATGAAAAATGCAAAGTTTATCCGGTGCCAGTCTAGTATGTAAATCAACTGGGCACTTATAATTAACCTTCGGAAAAACATCATCTACCCCCATATCAAAGTCCCTGTGAAGTACCCCTAATCCTAAATCTGAAACACTCAATGGATTATTCTCAAGCCAATCCAAACGATCATTACGATCAATTACCATTTTTTATAAATATATATATATATATAAAAAAGAAAAGGAGGGTAGTTGCAACTAAACTTAACCAACTGAATAACTTACTATAACTCGGAGGGTCGGTGGTCCCGTTTCCAACGTAATTGAAGCTCCAGAAAAAACACAAAATAACCTAAAAATAATAAGAAACATATTAACAAAATAGTATAAATAAACAAACGAATACAAAAAAATTGAAAAAATTGACACTAACACTAACCTGTCACAATACAGGCTTACTGTTTCCATTACTGAATTCCAGAAAATTATAATTGAAGAAAACACAATGCTCTACCTGTGTCTACCACTTACCCATTCTAAATTCTAACAAAAACTAAATAAATGAGAAAAAACGAACAACTTTTCATTTTTTTTCAAAAAACACAAATACAAAAAAAAAAAAAAAAAAAAAAAAAAAAAAATATAAAAAAACAATTAATTAACCAATAATGTAATATAACCATAAATTGGGCATAAAACTCCGAGTTAGGTTCTGTGGAACCAAATTTTGCCGCCACACCACACCGGTCGATCTGTATATATGGTGGAACTGTATTGGAAACCCATGATGAAACTCCTATAGCATTTAATCTAGATTTCTTTACATACAGCTTCCTTCGAGCTTCGCGAACTGATATTGGTGCATCATCGCTAACAGATACATTTCTATGGTGACCAATAACTTTACCTTTTAATTTCTTTCCGTTCTTAAGCACACTGACCTTTGCATCTCCAGAACCAACATCAACTTTAAAATACGGTTGCTCCTTACGGACACTACCAACAACTCGAAACCTCGGGACCATGGACAGACCTAGACCCTCCAAACACAACTGGTCAAAAAACGTTTCGGCTTGGGTGGTATTTTCGCAGAGAGCATTCCAAACGATAATATTCGTCTCTGTATGTCTATACTCAGATGCCATAAGCCGACGAGACAGATCTGCACTCCCGGTTTCATACTTTTTCGATGCACTAGCGATAATTGACATTTGATTTCTTAAGTTTAGAACATCAGATTCAATCTGTGTAACACGCGAACTCGTAGTATTAACTTCTGATTTTAGCTCAGACTGTGAATTTTCCACTGATACCATACGATTTTCTAACATTTTTATACTATCGTTTATAGAGTCTAGTTTTTTACCATTTTCAGTAAGTATTGTTAGCATCTTGGCAAAATCATCCGCCAGGGTCTTCAGTGAAGCGACATCGTTATTCCTTTCAGATGAAACGGTCGAATTCAACAAACTGTTCTCAACAGACTGGGATCCTACTTGGACAGTTTTAGCAATATTCCTTTTTCGCCCCATGGCAAGTGCAAATAAAATATAATATGTAATCTCTCTTACCTATTTTGGCACCTATAATTGATCCACGTCGATGTGGACGTGCAGTTCGATAAGCCACCGTTAATTTGGGCACGGCTAACAACCCTATATCCTGTACCGACAATTTCCAACAGCAATTAAATACCGATGCTACTTCAGGAATCACAACCAACTTTCAGGAACACTCTGTAGCGTTTGCAAAATTCAATTAATCAAATATTTGCACTTCATTCCACTCCTCAGGGCAAGCGGTAAAGACACCTGAGCTACTACTCAATCAGAGCATGATTCATTGACTTTGGCCTATTTTCTTTTTCTGTCATAATTAAATGACGTAATCCAAGGTGTATAATCCCAAGCCAATTCAATGTTTCACAATATCTTCACTGTCTAACAAATACACTTTTTACAAACCAATTAAATTCAAAGTAAATCCAATTTGCGTCCTCACAGTTCAAAGGCTCATTCAGTACTGACAACTGAGTGTTTGGTACAACTACTGATTAGAAGCGATAATAATCAAGAAAATATATTTCGATTTTCTTGTACGGTTGCTGTTGCTGTTGGTTGCTGTTTTATCTCTTTTTAAGTTTTGGAGGATTTTAATTTCTTCCTTTGATTGAGTTGAAAGCAACAAAGACGGCTTAAAATCAATAATACTCTTTACGATTTCTCCTCTGAGTAGGTCTGGATTTTCAACCTCACCATGAGAAGTTGTCTTTATTATTCGTATATAATAAAGATTTGAAATTAAATATTTTGTTAGTAAGGATGTATCTTTTGAATCTATGGTCTTTTAAAATATGTGTTAAACTTTTGAAACCCATTCTCTGGATAAACGGGCCTTCAGATTATGTGCCTAAATGTAGGTTAAAACGTAAAGAGGGAGGAAGAATTCAATGTCTTTTGCAAGTTTCTAAAAAGTTGCATTGACAAATAAGATTTGCATGTTTAATAACACAATTTAAAAAAATCTAAAACAATATTGGTCAAATGCTCCCTGTAACCTTGAAGTAAATACAATCTAAGACTACACTGGCTATACATGACATAAGAAACAAAGAGAGGAAAGGATAAAATAAATGAAAAAATAAAATCAAATAGGTGAGAAAACGAGGAATTTTATTAGTCAGTGGCAAAACATGAATAGTATTTGAATTGAATAGTATTAATTGTTTATTATTACAGTTATAGTTTCAGAAGAAGACATGCATGGGACTGTTAGATAATTGGTTTCAAGGTTAGCTTTGATTTATTATTTTCTATATGTGTTGCATTTTAAAATTGTAGCTGCATTATTAAAAAAAAGGTATGTATCTTATGAACCTAGAAAAAGTGGGTGGCAAAATGAAATTTCTAAAGACTTTTGCACAAAAGCAATGAAACTTCTAATAAATTATTCGTACCTATAAAAGAACACTTAACTTACTTGTTAACACAAAACTGCAGTAGGCTAAAATGAATGGTAAAACAGTAAATTCACATTCTAAGGCAGAATACAGATACAAAGAGAAGAAATTTATCATTCAATTCACCTTCCAGGGCTCTTCCCAAGTATAATAATCTCTGCTGTTGGAATTGTGCTCCCCCCACCCCCTGAAAGGACTAGATAGTATACAAAACTTCTGATTTTTCTCTGAATTGGCTAATTAGCATTATGAACTGCCTGCTGATGAGAAATAAGACCAAAAATTAATGCAAACCCACAAAATCAGTAAGCTTTTATATATATCCAGGGTCTATATCCAGCCTTAGGAGGGGGGGAGGTCTCAAATACAATTGCAATTATTATTTTACAATAGTCACAGTTATTATTTCATTTAGAAAGAGTTTTAAAACAGGAATTCAATAATGCATTTATTTCCATCTGGTTTCTGCCTTACAATTCAAATTTATCAATTTATCGTACGTAGTTTATCTTTTCTAAGATGGAAATTCAAATACATATTGAACAGAAATACTTTTTTGGAAGTACCAAGGCCTTTTGTAGATTCCAGGTTATAGGCCTAATATACTTCCTTTTTGTCAATTGAAATTTTCTAGCGATTGTCAAAGACTTATTTAGCCTTTATTTTGTTCTGCATTGGTTTAATGTTAGTGCTTATATTTGGCTTTCCAAAGTTCCTTAATTAAGCAGCTCATCAGTCCTCAAATCAAGCTTTGGTCTCAAGGTACCTGTTCACATTATAATCTTTATCAATTGCTTTTGTAAAGGAAATCTTTAATTTAGGTCTATAGTGGATTGAAGCTGTAAATAATATTGCTGAGCTCTATTTTCATGAAAAATATTCAAATTGGTATACACTCATTATTTTGACTAGCTTCTTTGTCAATGGTTTTTAATCATCTAAAACAAGGAAAAAAATACATATTTATATAAAATAGATTCTGTTATACATAATTATATAATTAAAAAGACTATACATAACAAATCTAAATTAGTTCACATGAATGCAAGAAACTTCACACTTGTTCTTCAACTAATAAAATAGCATAATTTATTGCATGAATAATCTATCAACATTAAGAACTGCCATCAACTAATCAAAGAAAAGAGAAAAAAGAATTATCTTTCACCTTTCTAATAACAAAGTCAAGCTTTGCAACAATTGCCAGATAGGTGACATTATGCACCAAAAAATGTTGAATATGCTAAATTTTCAACTCGATTCTCAATGCGTAACAAAAACACAGACTCAAATTTCCTATAAAAAGCAGATTCATATCCATACTTAATTCTTCATTTATTTTTTTTTTTTTACCTTGGGCTAACATGTTTTCATGTAAAGGATGATTTCAGTACAAATCCAAGGTTTTTTTTTGTAAATCTGTCAAACCTGTTGTGCTTAGTGTGCAAATATTGGAGTTAAGACTTTTGGAATGTTATCCTCCTATGAAATTTCTACCAACCCTTATTTATCATTAGTTATTCAATTTTAACTATAGCCTATGACAAACTGAAACCAAGTGCCTTGGTTAGGAAAGAAAACATTAGTAATCAATATTATTATTTTTTAAAACAAAACAAAGAAAACAAGAGTAGGTATGCAAGCACACAGGGGAGAAGATTTAGCCCTATATTTTTGGAAGAACCAATTGTCAGTTTTAATTTGTCAAATTTCTTGCACATTTGTATGGAGTATGAATATGAAAAATGTGTACGAACGTTTTTGTTTTCAGGTATTTAATGGATAGTACTGATAATGCCTTATGCAGTAAAAGAAGAAATATAAAGACTTTAGAAGTATCTAGTCGGAAAGAAGTGGTTCTATATGACGTCAGCCACAAGAAACTATCACTAGTTTCCCAGCCAAATAAAAAAAAAGAGAATTCATTTGAAGTTTGCGTCAAAGCAACCCCACAGTTCATTTGGACCCTTAAACTTCTTATATTTTTTTTGCTTATTCTTGCCATATTTAAGTTTAGATCTAGTTACAAAGACAGTAAATGTCAACTAGAAAAAGATTTTTTTCTAGAACATGATGATGTGCTCACATCTCTTGAATCAATAATTGGGCAAGATAATGCTAAAAAAGCATTGGCCAAATTCATATTTGAAAGTCAAAAGAGCAAGAATTTATTGTCAATGTTTGTGATAAGTGGCCCTCCTGGTGTGGGCAAAACTATGGCTGCATCACAAATTTACAAATTATGGCCATCTAGTCTTAGGTTTCTTGTTCCCTCAAACTTATTACCTAATACAGGTGGGGCTTCTGACATGCTGTCAGACATATTGAAGCATCTTTCTTGTTGTGGAAATAACTTAATTGTGATTGAAAACTTGGAATATATTGAAGATACTCAAATAGAGCCTTTATTTGATTTTATAAATGCAGTATCTAGTCTGAACCCTCTTTGCACTGACAGAAGAAATTTAATTTTGTTTACAACCACAGATGGAGAAGATTTGATTGAACAAATTCAAGGACAGAAAAGTTTCCCAGAAGTAGTAGCAGAAGTCGAAAAGTTTCTACAAAGTGATAAAATATATACAAGAATCTTAAATGATGCATCCAAAGTTGTGCCATTTTATGCATTAGAAAAGAAGCAAGTTGAACAGTGTTTCAGTCTAGTTGAGAGAGACCAGATTCGAATAGCCAATTTGCTAAAACAACTAAAATACTACAAAGTGAACGAATTTGTGTTTGTTGATGGTGGTTGTCGGCACATCAAAGACTTGTTAAATGCACAGTAAAAGTGACCAGTCTGCTCAACTGGAATTTAAAGAAATGTGGCAATGGTATGCAACAAGTTCCAAGAAGGAAGCTTAAAACAAGAAAATGTAACCAAACTTTAAGGTACAAGAAAAAACATAAATACCTAGGTACAGTTACAAATATTTCAAAGGCCTTGATTGAGCAACCATAGAAAATATCCAAATAGATACTAAAATTAGTTTTAAATAAAGTTTTGTTGTAATCATCAATAAACATGTCAGTATTTTCCCAATTTGCTAATGTTCCTAATAAATCATTGTATTAAGCCTAAATTTATTGAGTGGTAGATGAAAAACTAGAGGGAGATTCCAATGCGTCCTTGATTCTCTATCTATGTGGTTCTTATTGTCACTGTAAAGCTTAATTTACCTGCTTCTAATGTTGCTTTGTAATCATTCCTAATGTAGGTCAGACAGGTCTTTACCTTATAATAGAGGGGGGGGGTATAGCCAAGACTTTTATGGGGTAGGTTGATCAAATGATGAATAAATATGAAATAAAACCATGCTGCAAAACCAGCCCATATCAATCTCCTCTGAGTCATCTTTGGTAAACAGCTTAAGCAGAGCAAAACAATCACCATGGCACATACACCACAACTGTAATTCTTTGGACTTCCTTGTCTCTAGCCATATTTTCACGTTTTGCTGGACCACGCAGGTCTTGCTGACCATCTTTGCTCCCTTTGCATTTTTAGCTTGTAGCTGAGAGCCAGTAGTCGAATTCCTTTGTCCGTTTTTCCAGCCCAGCAGGCAGGTCAATTGGAATGCTGTAGGCTATTTTCTTCAATTTACCACATTCTTTAAAAATTAGTGATTGATTGTAATTGTTGAGCTGCAGAAAAAATAGGCTGGGCTTTTTTTTCCTGTTGCTCTGCAGGTTAAGCTATCATTTATATCAGACGTGGTGCCTTTTTTTTATTCCATACAAGACACCAACTGATCATGACTTGTTATACCAACTTTTATGGAGAAATATTCATTAGTGTTTCATGAAGATTTCCAGATCCTTCTGATGCGTCGATCCCGTAATTTAGAATAATTTCTCCGTGTATGTAAATCCTCTTGCAAGGATTCTACCTTAGTTGGTTTCAGTTTTAACGGTTTATTTTCTAACTTCAGCACCTTATTTTCTTGTTTCAGCTTTGAAGTTGTAGCAAATAATTCTTCTTTTTTTGGCTAAAAATGTTCCCTTCCTCGTGATTCATAAGTCTTTTTTTTTTTAAAGTTCTGATTAAAATGGCTATCTTGAAATTTCGGCAAGACACAACGTTTGCATTCGATTAGTCCCAGGGGGCAAAAAATGGCACGGGAAAGCAATATTTGCCATCCGATTGGCTATAAGCAGCTGGTTTGGGTACTGAAACTCTGGATTTTAGTTTGAATAAGACTCCTTCCAAAATTCTACAACCAGCAGTAGAAAAAAAAAATAACCATGTACCCATGACACAAAAAAAAGCAAAATTTTGCTTTTCCGTAGTTAGGACTGTGAACATTCTATCGGGGATTTCTTAGGAGCTCAATGTTCAGTCCAGAACTTTCATCAAGTTCGAATCACTTCTAAGGAGTTTTATCCCTTTTTTCTGAAACTATGCAAAAAAATGGTACTTATCTGTTATAGTGACCCCAGTCGAGAAATGAATGTAGGTTAATCCTGATGAAATATACCCAAGTGTGATGGAAATATAATATTTCAGAAACAATTTTGGGCTATATATTTGCGCATTAGGAAGGCGGGGGTATAGTATAGTCGGTCTGCATGCAAAATGTGTTAGGTACAATTATTCTGCATATTATGAAGTAAGAATTGTTTTATAACCTCGCACTGTCCAAATACTGTACCCCACACCCCCCCCCCAACCCCCTGATGTACAAATATATCGCCCATTTATATATTTTCCATCTATTCTGTCTCTTGTCTTGTCTCATGCCAAGGTGAAAGAAATTAGTGAAAGAAACCGGTTCTACAGTGCGTAAATGGATAAAGAACTTGAGTGGGGTCGCCATAACAGATAATTACCAAAAACATGTATTTGCATGGCTGAAACTGTGCGAAACGAGTGAACAGTTCATTATTATGAGCTGTTTAATTTAAAAAAAATTCTTTTGGCTCAAGGCTTGCAGTTTTTTCAAGTCAAACCCTTGTTAAGCTTGAAATGCGTAAAATTATAATATCAATGAAATGTTTTAGAGCCTTCAAAACCTAACCGTGCTTGTCCTATTAATGCATAATGTTTTATTTCAGCATTCCACTGGAACTAATTTTCAAAAAACTAAAATTGATGCTTATCCACATAAAATTCTTGTTGCAACATTAAGAATTTTCTTAACGTTTTCCTGATGTTCAGCTATGAAATTAAAAGCACAATTTCAGTAGGTTTGAGCAGCATAAAAACATGGAGCTCTAATTTTGCAGTAAAATAAGTTTATTTATCATTTCAAAATACAACAATTGCATACAAGAAGAAGAATTATGATTAATTTTCAGTTTTTGGTCTTGATTCTATCCATTCTTTGATACCGGGTAGGTTTGCTATCCTTTCCTTATATGCCCTTGCATTTGGTGCTGTTTCGAAAGGTTTTTCACCAAACTTCCCATGGAGCTCGTCAAGAAATGCAAAGACTACAAAATCAACCCATGAGATCTGAAACAAAACGATGACGGCATTAACGTAAATATATACTAAAGCTCAAACACGCCTTGTCTCCTCCAGTTTCAACCTGATTAATTCAAAAAGAAGTTTTTTCAAGAAAATTAAAGAGCCATACTAAAACCTGAGAGGTGCAGAAATACATGTATTTTAAATAAAAATACATGAAAAGAAAAAAAAGGAGAATTTTACATTTTTCCAGCCAATCTCGATTGTCTGGGAGAAAATAAACGCTGAACGTAAATTGAATACCCCCATTGATCAACACCATAGCATATAAAGATAATGAAAAATAAGGAGGAAAGGGAAAATAGAAAAAAAAATAATGAGAATGAACGAAAAACAAACATCCAGATAGAGAAAAAGTGAGTTGATAGAAATACAGCCGAAGCAAAAATTAATCATTTTCAAGTAGATTCAAATCACAATTGCTCAAAGCCAATTTTTGTATACCATTTTTGTGATTTTATTCGGCCATTCCGATGCCTTTTATCAGCTATAATCTTCCCTTAAATTTGCAGAAGAAGAAAAACTCTAGCAGGTGCATCCAAAATGTCTTTTCCTCTTAAGCTCGTTTGTCCAAGTACACCCAACCATTAAGATGCTATCCGATCAGTTACAAAACAAATCTGGGTATCTTTTTAGGATCAAAAATCATTACAATAATTTATTCCATAGATTTTGTCTTCATTGAGATCTCTTTATTTCTGTTTAAATACTCTATAAGTCTAAGCCAATCTGATAACACAATATATGTTGGAAAAGTCTCAGGCGTCACACATCAATGCAA
The DNA here is from genome assembly GCF_049724085.1 of Artemia sp. Qi Xiang Cuo. NCBI lineage: Eukaryota > Metazoa > Arthropoda > Branchiopoda > Anostraca > Artemiidae > Artemia > Artemia sp. Qi Xiang Cuo. Next base: position 28,373,574 of record NC_142795.1, read on the forward strand.
CTAATCTTTAAAATGTTGTTGTTTTCATTGAGGCATCGCCGCCTCAATGAGCCAAATTACGAGCCTATCAAGCGATTGAAAAGAAATTTCGGACCGGTTTTTGGGCGTCACTAGACATTATAGTCAAAATAAGTTTCAAATTTACTTTCTGCATAAGGGTCAACCTGGCCAAGAAACTTATGAATGTAATTTTCAAGCCGATTTTAAAGATCAAATTTAAGGTTCAGTTCTGCGTATCCTGAATCTTTTAGTTTTTTGCAGGGAATTTTTTTTTCAAACATTTTCTGCGCATAAAGGTCCCCGTGACCCAGTAGCTTACGGATAAAAGCTTCAAGCTTTTAAAAGAAAACCGTCGGTCTTTTTCGATTGAACCAATGTTTAAGAGAAAGACGATGTTTGACACTCTTATCCAAGGGCGGATCCAGGATTTTTTTTCGGGGGGGGGGGGGTTACTAATTTTTGACTTTTTGGGGGGTGTTTTACTAATTTTTGACTCAGTTTTCGACTAATTATACTGATTTTTACCTAGATTTTACTAATTTTCGACTTATTTTCGACTCGGTCAAAAATTTCGGGGGGGGGGGGTTCAAACCGGGTACCCCCCCCCCCTGGATACGGCCTTGCTCTTATCCCTTTCCGTACACACGATGTTTGAAGTCCCTTTGTCCTAACCCTAAGTGCTCTCTGAATGTTTTATCTTGATCCATTCCCGAAGTAGGCTATGACAGATACGCTATTTTGATGGCGCCAGGATATGTGCTGTCTTTTGATCTACCTCACTATTTCATCGTCTGTAGATTCAAAGTTCAATTGGGGTTAATAGTGGATGATCTTTTTACGCGGATTGGAGACACGCATTTATTTTCCCCTCCCTCATGCCCTTTCCAGAACACAAAATATGAAGTCCCTTCTCTCCCCCAACACTCTGAAAATTTCAGCTCAGTCCCCACAAGTCGTTGTCAATATGCTATTTTGATACCCTGGATGCATAGTTTCTTTTGGTTTACCTACATCCCCCCCAAGTTCGAGGGACAATTAGCCCCCCAGCACTCACTAAAAATTTCAAATTTCCGGGCTGTTCCTGAGATAGTGAAGATACTTTATTGTGATAACTGGGTACGCATGGTGACTTTTGGTCTATTATTGCTACTTCAGAGGGGATAGATTCTAGTCCAACAGGGACTCATAGTGCCAAAAATTATAAAGTAATTGTAGAACAAACTCATTAAACAATACAATAAGCGTCTTCCTCCAAGTCAGATTAGAGGTACAGTCCCCCTCCCCGCTCTCGGTGAAACTTTCAAAAGAATCTCCAAATCTGTTCCCAGATTTGATTTACCTTGCTATTTAGCCGTGAACAGGCTATAGATCCCATGAGGGCTTCCAGTGAAAACTTATTGAGATGGATGGATTTTATCCTATCACCCCAAGACAGAATTTGAAGCCCCTGGCCTTCCCACTCCCTTACCCTAAACTACCTGATAGTTTCAACTCCATATCCCGAGCCATCCCTAGATATTGTAGATTTGATATTTTGATAACCTAGTTGCACGTAAAGTATTTTTGATTTAATTCAATCATTTCCCTCCACATCGTAGTTAAACATCCACTTGCCCCCCCCCCCTACATAAATTCCCTGAAAAGTTCAACTTGATACATAAGTCGTTTCCAATGTATTGTAGATACACTATTTTGAGAGTTTGGCAACACATAGTGTGATAAAAGCTTAATCGTCATTATTAAAAAACTTAATCATTAAGCTTTCATCGACATGATAAAAGCTTAATATACGACAGGCCATTTTAACAAAGGAACCACCCGGTCTCGCCAATGCGCTTGCTCGCTGTAAAGCTCTTAGAAACGTACCATGAGAATTCCGATTTTTTTGGTAAACACAGCGGCTAATTAAATGTTTGCTGTAGCTTTCATAGGCAAAACTGTGTTAAAATGTAAATCTAGAGAGAACAGCTAATTGTAGACATTCGAAATTATTTTTTGTTACCCTGTACCAGGCAAATACGCAAGATTTTTTTTTTTTTTTTTTTTTTTTTTTTTTTTTTTTATTGAGGGGGTACTAATAGAAAAATTGTATTTGATAATTTAAATCAGAAGCGCCAAGATGTTAGGGAAAATTTTTTATTTTCGGGAGGTGAGGCAGGCCCCTAGCCCACACCCACAGCATAGGCCTACACAGGATTTCTTATATCTTTTAAGTTTTTTTCTTTATCTAATTACACCTATCCATATTTTTGATCTGAAGGACATACATCTCTCCCTCTTAGTTGATTACTTTCGTTTATGAGTTTGAATTTAAAACATTTCCTTTTCTTATCTTTAAGTCTAGAAAAACAATATCAACGATCAAAAATCGAGCGTCTTATCAATGTCATGATGAAACAGTCTGAAAAATTGCCTTGTATGAGATCCACCTGCAATAAATTAAAATTTATTATACCTTTTAATTTGACGTTAGATAGCTACGCTGTAAAGTTTTGTATAATTAATTATTTAATAGCAGTACCTTGTTTCCAATTAAATACTGCCTGTTGTCGGAGAGCCTTTTCTCAAAAAAACCCATAGCGGGCAGAAACTTCTCTTGCAGTACCTGAAGTCCAAGCTCCTTTTTCTTGATGGGATCAGTTTCTCTGCGAGCTGGCAAAGACGCTGGAACAAGTGAAAAAGATCTATCAAGTAAGGCCCTCTAGAAAGCTTATTAGTCATTGCGACCAAAAGAGTCAGTCTTCAATGATTCACTCTCTAATTGAACAATTTTCTTTTAAATATATATTTCATTGAATTTGATCAGCATTAAAAATCCATACCCTTTACTAGCTCAATATCTAAACTCAATAAATGAGAAGAATAAGTTTAGTAAGATACAAAGATGAAAAAATTGACTGCACGATCACATAAACCTCAGCCTTCTGAAATCCCAATCTGAGTCGGTAAATGCAGCCATTTTGTAAATCAGTCATTAAACGTGGAGATTTCAAGTACTTATTCCAAGTGCCTCAATTTCCCGCCTAAAAGGGTATGTAACAGGTTAAGTAAAACAGGTGTTACGTATTGGGGTAGGGTTTGTCCTTCCGAAATATTTCTGGGGAATCAATAAAAAGAAATTCAGTCGGTAAAATGTTGGTGATCCGCGCTATGGGTTTACTAGTTCATTATTTAAACTCAATAAATGAGAAGAATAAGTTTAGTAAGATACAAAGATGAAAAAATTGACTGCACGATTATATAAACCTCAGCCTTCTGAAATCCCAATCTGAGTCAGTAAATGCAGCCATTTTGTAAATCAGTCATTAAACGTGGAGATTTTAAGTATTTCCCGCCTAAAAGGGTATGTAGACAGTTAAGTAAAACAGAGGAGTTACGAATTGGGCTAGGGGGATGTCCTTCCGAAATATTTGTGGGGACACAATAAAAAGAAATTTAGTCGGTAAAATGTCAGTGCTTTCGCGCTGCGGCTTCACTAGTTCATTATTCAAACTCAATAAATGAGAAGAATAAGGTTAGTAAGATACGATGATGAAAATACTGACTGCACAATCATTTAAACCTCAGCCTTCTGAAATCCCAATCTGAGTCAGTAAATGCAGCCACTTTAACAACTCAATTAGAGACGTTAATATCTATTTCTTTTCATTAAACATGGATATTTTAAGTACTTATTCCAAGTGCCTCGATTTTCAGACGGATTGGTTTTTCTTCTTATAATTCAGTTTACCACTTTTTTGCAAATAGAAAATTATGCTAATTGAGGCCCCTCAGCTAATTGAGGGGCCTCATCAAAATTCCAAGTAGTTATATTAAAAAGGAAGAAATAAAACTGGTAGTAAAAGCTAAAAAACAACATTAAAAGATTGTAACTTTGTAATAGACTAAATTACATTAACTCTGAAAGAAAGATTTATTTTATTAGATTTATTTATTAGAAAGGTAGCGGCTCTACGGGTACGAAGGAAGGAATAAAACTATTAGTACGAGCTGATATAGAACACTGATGTTTCGTCTTGGATTTAAAAATAACGCTTATGTAGAGGTTAAGATCGCAAGAAAAGAGGAAACACTTTTTAAGACAAACTCTGAAGAAGAGAATGGAAATCCAATTAGCTTATTGGTCAAAATTCTTTGAAATATATCATTAGTATCTACTAACCTAATTTGATCAGCCTAGCTTATTCAATTCTACCAGCATAATTGATTTTTAGGTACCGCCCTAATTTTTGTTTTTAAATCGAAATTTTACGATAGAGGTTTGACTTTAAATCTATATTACAGGAAAAAAACATGATAGAATTCGTGAGTTTTCGCCCAAAAATAAGGCTCTACTTATAGGTTAATGAATAGAAAAAAAATCCGAAAAAAATGTAGCCTTAAAGTAGATGTCAGGAATGTAACCATAAAGTAGTCATGCAAAAAAACTAAAATTTTTAAAAGCTAGGCTATTCAATTCTAAATCGAAGAAAAAAAAGTTGGTTTGAGTGAAAGTTTTAAGCATAAGGCATTGAGACAAAAAAAACGGTCTTTTTTTTTTTAATAAGAATGTGTCTTAGATATATCAACACTGGCCTCAGAAATAATTGTCAAGCCTTTGATTTTAAAAGTAAATTTAATATTGCAATTTGGTATTGTTTGAGTATCATTGCTTGACACTAATAAGAAAAAACAAACAGTCTTAGCCTAAAATTGTTTCTGAAGAGACTGGTGTTGAATTGCAATAACATTAGCTTACCAGTTACTAAGTCGCAAACAGTGTCAGCATATGCGTCAGCAACAGCTGAATCGAAAGGATCCTCTGGCTGGAGCCCATGCGCCTTTGCCAAGTAGCGGATAATTGCCAGAGTCTGCGGTAAAAAGCGACCGTTGACTTCCAAAAGTGGGAGCTGTCCAGTAGGCGTTTCTATAATTTATTGTAATTATTTTTACGTGCGAAATAATGATATTTGTTAAAAAAAAATACATTTCGATAATAAATTTGATTAGTAATACACAGAACCAGTAAACGAATAAAATGTATTCAGTTCCCACTCAACTACCCAGTATACCCTCCCCACCCCATGGACTTGAAACAAAAAATTCCAACCATACAACTTCCTACCCCTCAATTCTCCACTGATTCCAACTCCCCGCCACACAGGAAGCCATCACATAATTTTCTACCAACACAATTCCTTATCAACACAACTCTCGGGCGCGTAACTTCCCACCTATTAAATTTATAGACAATTTCTAGTTTGTATCAAAGAGTAGGTTTTCAATTTTAGAATATTTGGAACAACATCCAGCGAGGCTAAAGTTGGGATGAGAACGTTCTGAAACGAAACACAATATGCATATTGCCTACATAATTCACACAAGACTTTTAGTTATCACCACATTACACATTCGAGAGTTTTTGAGTTTGTTAATCAAACGATTAATGTTACAATATAGAACTCACAATATAGAAAGTCGAAAGATGCTAACTGAATCTTGAGACCATTTTAATATTGTCATATTTCATATTGATTGCCAAGGTTTGGACCAAATTCGGAATTTTGGACCGGTGAGTAAACATATATTTTGCTCTAACTGATAACAGTAACGTGAAAATCACTAAAATTTACTTATTGTATCTACTTTCGGTTTTTCCAACCTAGACTACCCAAAATCAAATTTAAAAGGTAAAATATTAAAATGATACACAGGGTATCATTTTGGAACCGAAACCTATTATCAAGCCATACTACCTTATTGCCTAGTTAATGCCCAAATCTTCATAGATAATTTTCTTTAAAAAGGGTTTTCCTGAAAGGCCACAAAAGAAAAATAAGGAAAAAAAGTCGTATATTCAAGCTTAAAAAGAACAGATATCACGAAAAATTTGTGGTCTCTAAAACGAACAGAAATATGAATAAAAACTTTGTCCAATTTGAAACGAACAGAAATTACTATGAATCAATAAATGAAATAAAGAAAGAAAAGAATTTGAAATGAATAATCAGTTCACGCTTAAAACAAACAAAAATTTTTATTAGAACACGAATAGGAGTTTCGCCCCCTCGACTGAAAACTTTACTGCTTTTTAGTTTTTTTTTACTGAAAGCTTTCTTTTAGACTTATTCCTTCAAACATTACTAAGTGAATTTTTAGAGTATTTATTTTGGTGTGGATTTTTTATTATTTTCTACTGGATGAAACTAGAAAACATACTGACGAAAAAGAATGTCAATTAAAATTACAAATCTGAGTTAAGAGTCAAAATGCAATAGTTTTAAGAACTTTTTTTTTGTTTTTCATAAAGTGTGTTAGTATTTGAAATTTACTTTAAGGTACGAAAAAAAGTATTTAGTATTTTCAATAAGGTGCATATAACACCTTATCCCTTATCCTTTATGGATATCACACAAAAGGTAAATGGGGCTTGGAATTGGCATACGCCTGGAAAAGTCCGTCTCCTATATTCACTAGAACTAACAGGCTTTCCCTAAAAAATTCAATTAGAACAAGGCACTTTCATGAAAAAATTCGACAAGTTTTGACCCAAGAAACTCCTGCGCACGCGCCCGTATTTATGGCCACCCATTTTAATAATGACAAAGAAAAAATCCTTGAAAATAGGATACTGCTAAGTTTTTTCGTTTATAGACTATGATCCATTCCAAAAATGTATGAGTGCCCATCTGTAGTATAGTAACATTATTTGTACAAATGGTAGAGTATACACAGATGCACTCATTAAAGAAGCACGGACAGTGAAAATTAAATCAAATTCTTTGGATTAGCTAGACTGAAACTAACACGACTATATGTATTACTAACAATTATAAAAAGAAGTTGGGGGTTCAATTTTGATGAAAAGACCTTCATATGCGATTGTACAGTATTTGGGAACGGTTCTAGGCGTTTAACCACCCCCTTCCCCCGGAAAATACCCCACCGCGGAAAATACCACCCTGCGGAAACTTCCCCCTGGAAAATACCTCTGCGGAAAATAACCCTCCCCCCTGTAGAAAATATCCCCCGGGAATATCATCTTGGCTGAAAGGGAATTACTCCCAAAATTTACTCCCAACTGAAAATTCCCCCAGACATCCCCCCTGCAGAAAACTCCCCCGCGAAAAATGTTCGTATGTTTCCCAATAACAAATTATATCTGTAAGCAATGGAAAAATTACAAAACTTAAAAAGGTAATAAAACTTCCACAATGGGGCTCTCTGATTGTTTTGTAGTTAGGGAGGGAGGGAGGTACCTCTAAGGGTGCATTTTAATGCCAAACATCCCAGCTCTCATTCAGCTATCAGATAAATACAGAATTAGTTCTAAGGGAGAGAAGAGGGGAGGGTGGAGGTAGAAATTGATGCATGATCCCCCCGGGCCGTAACCAATATTTTTGTTTGGGAGGGGGGTTCGGTACAAAAGAAATTTTAAAAACGCACCAAAAATGTGAAATTGATTTCTACTTTATTATGATTTCTGGGAATATTTCTGGTCTAAGCTGTTATTATGAAAGTAAAGAGTAACGTTAAACCCCAAAATTAGCAAAATTTATTCCGTATAGGAGGGGGACTGTCCCTTCCTCGTCCACACTTCTACCTCGTGGTATCAGAAACTTCAGAGGGTGCTCATAGGATCAGAAATTGAGAGTTGAAGTTCTTTTTTTTTTTAAGTCGAAAGCGGTTGGAGACCATTCAATCGCGGGAGGGGGAGTATTTTCCAGGGGGTATTTTCCGAGGGAATATTTTCTTCGGAGGATGTTTTCCGCGAGGGGGTATTTTCCACGAGGGAGTATTTTCTGGTTGGTATTTTACGCAGGGAAAGGGGATTTTTCGGGGAGGGGGTATCTTGCAGGGGGGGGGGGCAAACGCTGGCCACCTTGGGTAGAATGGGTATCATTGTGACCAAACTAAAAAAAAGGAAACACGGGAGAAAAACAAGCAAAAATAAGTCAAAAACATGCCAGCAAACACATTAAGAACCATGTATCTTTTCTTTGAAGTTAAAGTTGTCTTCAGCATTTTTACAGACGAAGAGTTTTGTCCATTTTTACTAATTGGCTGTGATTGTTTGTATTAGTGGTTCAATCTTGAAACACTGACGAATATGTGGAACTACTCTAGAAAATAAATTTGAATGGGTTGCAGGCCTCTGAAAATACTTGCCCCATAAATTTTTAAGCTGGCCAATGAAAAAGAAACCTGCTTACCATTCTGCTTTAAACGTGTTAATATAAGGGGAGGCCAGGAGGGGCTGCCTTAGGGCTAGGAATACACTTTTCCTTTCAATCATAAATCTAGGAAATCTTTCCGTGATTCCGGTTCAGAGCTGATGCCACATTCCTACATCACTACTGAAAAATATTAAGTGGTCATCGTTGAAGGGGCTGAGGGTTGAATTCAGTCCTACAGCAACAAAGATTAAATGCCCATTGATGATCAAGACTCAAGGAGGATTTAATACGTCTATTTTCTGGGAAAAAAGGATAGTTGACCGGGAGTTTCCATGTTGCTGGTGCATTGGCCAACTTGGACCATCTAGTCCCATAGATTGAAAATCTCCTAGTGATTCTGGTCTGAAAAACATGTAAAAAGCCTGCCTTTTCACCAAATCTTTGAGAGCGGGAGGGATGGGTGAATGTTTGAGGGGTAAGAAGTGCCGCATAGTCTGGAACTGAAAGTAATAGAAACTTGGGAAATGGAACTTCTTTGATCAAGAATGGAAAGTTCTAGTGTTGCTCTTAAGGATTGGAAATTAAGATGACCATCTTAAGAAAAATAAGCAAAAACATGTGGCATGAAACAGCTTAAGAAGATATAACTTTCCCTTGAAGGTGTAGCTGTCTTTGGGAATCAGCGGACTGTTAATATTTGAATTTTCTACGGATGAAACTCATTGTCGAATTCTACTGATTGTTTTTGATTATTTTCACGGTTCAACGTACAACACTGGCAAGAATGTACTACTGTCAAAAATCTTCATAATTTCGAAACAATGCAAATAAAAATTAAAAAAGTCATGGTCTTCAGGTAGAAAAAGGCCTAAGATGAATACAGGAGCGAAAATATGTCCTTATTTTGTTGTCTTTTGTTCCTTAAACATATTACATAAAAACAAGTTTTTTCAACTGAAAGTAAGAATCAACATTAAAACTTGAAATAAACAGAAATTATTCCATATATAAGGGGGGCTGCCCCTTTCGTCAATCTCTTGCTCTTTACGCTTAAGTTTTTTAGTACTTAAATGAAGATTTGTATTGCAATTAATCGGCCCTTGTGTTCCAGAAGCAGTTCTTAAAAGATTAAGACAAAAAAAAAAATCAAACCTTAGCATAAAGAGCAAGTGATTGAGGAGGAGGCAGCCCTCCTCATATACGGAATGATTTTTGTTTGTTTTTAGTTTTAATGTTGCTTCTTACTTTTGGATGAAAAAACTTGGTTTCTAATTTAATTTCTGATTGTTTTTCGAATAAGGCCGGGAAATCCGCACCACCCCTAGAAAATCCACGGAAAAATCCCCCAAGAAAATTCTCTCCCCGCAAAAAATTCCCCTGAAACATCTCTACATGCGACATTCAGTCTCCAAAGAGGAACTAAGACAAATAAAATCAATTCTGTTTATGAATTCTGGCAATTCCTTCCCTGTAAAATTGTTCCTTTAAAATTTCCCTCGCGAACTTTCAGCCCATGGAAAATTCTCCGCGTGGACAATCACCCTTCCCCTTAAAAAATGTCTGTATATTTCCGAATAACAAATAATAAAAAATATGTGTAAGCAATGGTCAAATTTTAGAACTTTCATTTCTTTCCCCAGGGGCTGTGTGGCGTCATGTCATCCCCAGAGGCATAGCTATTGAACTTTTCAACTATCCTTAACAAAATGGCTATCTCAGAAGTTTGATGGTATGTCTTTCAGTAAAAAGTCGTTGGAGGGGGCCAATTTCCCTCCAGTCTTTTTGGACAATGAATAAGGCGATAGAACTTTTAATTTGAGTTTGCATAGACCCACTCTCGGTCTTCTAGGACCACTGCCTCGATACCATAACCCCTCTTTCTTCTGGCTTTATTTTTTTTTCTTACAAAATTGCTCATCTTTGTAGATAGGAGCGTGTGATTTCATTAAGATGCTCTTGACATTTTGGTCTTGTTTTCCCCTTTTTTTCGAAAACCTGGCAATTTTCTCAGGCTCATAGTTTTTGATGGATAACATTAAGCTAGAGTTATATACATATTGAATCAACGGAAACGGCCAATTCTTTGTATGCATTAATTGTTATCAAAATTCTCTTTCTTTAGAGTTTTGGTTACTATTGAGCCGAGTCGAACCGTAAGTAAGGATACTTACAGTTTGTTATCACGAACTGTTTGATAAGTAAACGATCTATAAGGCAGTTTGTGATACCGAACTGTAAGTAAGAGACTGCGACAGATTGTAATTTGTCATTATAAAAAATGTTAAGTTTTGAAGTAGAAATGACTTTTAAGTGCTAGTCCCTATAAAATAAGACCTCAGAAGAAATAATACAAAGACTAATTTTCAAATTTATATTAGGCTATGGTGAGTCCCTGATAAACTGAGTGTATTACTATGTTTATTACATCGCACGTAGAAGTCCTTGGTCAAATGACCAAAAATAAAATCGTTCTTGTGGTAGGGAGAGGGGTGGCTTCAAAAAAGTGAAAAATAGGCTAATTAAATAAAAAATATAAAATATGATTGATGAAATTGTATACATTTCAAAATCTCAGGGGAGGAGACCACCCCTACCTCTACGCCATGGTCTGGTAGTCGTTTTGGCCTCGAAATATATACAAATTTTAAATGTTGGAGACAAACCTGCTGGCTACAAGTAATGCATAAAATACATTCCGGTATGAATGATTAAAGGTAGATAAAAGCAAAAATAAGTTATCCAAAATCAAAGTAAGTTCTTAGCAATCAGGAAAAAAAACTTTAGACAATTACAATTTAAAGGGACGGAGCCTCATAGTAAGCTTATGATTTCTTAAATATTTTAATATTTTCTTTAACAGTTCAAACACTTTGAAAACATAAATTTTGTAAACAGCATGGATACTTGGTTTTCGATCTCCCCTGGCAATATATCTCACTGATGTCACCAGACCAATAACGTTGATCTGGTGATTAGTTGTAAAAGAGTGACCTTACTTGGTTTTATCGCTGAATCCTTACTGCGAAATTCTTCTTTTGTGGTTCGTATATCTTCATATCTAACACCAGTATAAGCAAAAATCAGCCTGATAGGTTCAGCACGCCCTCTTTTGTTGAAATAATAAAGCTTGTGCTCAGCCATTTTTTCCTAACCTCTCTGTAAAACATTAAGCAAATGATTACAATAATTATCTCGTCTGAAACTCAACATCTAAGATTATCTCACATGTTACAAGGAGATGGAATACCACTGGAGGCATATGGGGGGCTAGATTTTCACTGAATGAATAAGTATGGGGGAGAGGCTTCATGTTCCCGATTTTTAGTACCTCAGATAGTGAGACACTTCACGCAAAAATCCAATGTCAACGTTAATAGTACCTGCGGATGTTCTTGGGAACCAAGTACCCAGGGTTGCCACTCAGCCAGTTTTTTTGGTGCCACTTTGGCTGGCAAAATAGTGTCAGTTTTGTATAAAAAGTGTCATTTTCTAAATATTTGCCGCTCGCGACGCTTCGCGTCGCTTGTGCTCATATCAACAAGCTTTTTAAACTCAAAATATGACACAATTTGCATGGGATCACCCCCGCATGAGTTCCCGCATCTGGCAATTCTCCAACCTGAAAAGTCAGATTCAATTCTATGTATCAATTATAAAAAAGAAATTTTGATTTTACTTAGTCGGTGCTGATTTCCGGCTTTGCGCAGCGCTTCCATTCTTGTCAGCTTTCCAGCCCCCCTCCTAAAAACCCGCTAAAACACAAATGGTGCTTACTGTATAAAATGAGAACTCGTCCCACAGAGTGCTTTCTTCTCTTTTTTCTGAGCAGCCTTGTTCATAGTGTGAAAAAGGAACGGAAAAATAAAAGAGGAAAAACCTTCGGTTTTTTTTTTCTTTTGAGAAAACGGAAAAAAAGGGACAGCAATAATCGTCTACATTGAGAGTTTTTCATCCAGTTTTTCCATAAAATGGACTATCTGGATTATTACAGTGCATTCAGGTGCTTGAAACTTTTCTTTTCTCCGAAAATGCTGAAGAGAATGCCACGGACATAGATCGTAGCTATTGATGACCCTATGATAAACACAACTAATAGTGGTTCAGACACTAACTCTTTCAAAAAATTTATTTGGCAAAAACTAGTGGAAAAACAATGAGACAGCTATATCATCTAATCTGTTTATCACAACCTGAATAGAATAAGTTTCACGAGAACTCTCGCCACTCCCAGTAAATTTTTCTTTACGATATCTCTAGGGACTAGGGCATAGGAACAATCAACTAGCAATTTAAGTATCAATATGAAAGCACCTTTATAATAAAAAACGAGCATTTAGAGTATCATTTTGAAAGCAAATTAACAATCAAAAATTAGTGGGAATAAAATAACTAAAATGCGGAAGTGCGTCTAAATTCAATTTATGTAGTGATGTAACATAAATTTAAGTAAGAAAAAAAAAGTGAAATTAGATTGTGATTTTGCTAATGATTGCATAGGATGTAAGATAATGAAAGTTTTGGTATCAATTTTGTTTTTATTATGATAGTTATGTATAATTATTCATTTGTCCATTGCCAATAGTCCAAAAATAAAATATGAAAAATGTGAAAGGAATTGTTAGAGCGCATTTTTGCGTCACTGGCCCAGTCACTGAAGAGGTCACTAAATATTTGTGTGGGACACCAGTGAGCTCAGTGAATATTGTTGCGTTTCTGATTCGTTGTGTGATGTCGCCAATAGGCTTTTCAGTCACCCGGCCTCAAGAGCTCCAGTCATGGAAATCGATGAAAAGACGCGTAAAGTTAAGCAGTCACTGGCCCAGTGACTGGTTAACATAGTGGTGCAAAAATACACTCTTAGCTTTTCTTGCTCTTTTCTTCTTTGAATTGTAGTCAACCCTCAACTAATAAAATATAAAAACTGAATTCGGACCCACTCAAGAATTGCAAACTGCTTGACTGACTTATCGTCTATGAGCCTACACATTATTGCAACAACACAAAATAATGAACTAAATAACTGAAAACAATTGAAGGCTTCTCCACCACATTGCAGTTAAATGTCTGTGTCTGTCCTCTTCATTGCCAAGTATTTCGTACCGAAGATCACTGGGTGATCTTCGCTTATCAGTGACAAGAATAAGAATATCAAAAATTCTCACACACAGATAGAGACAAACACGTTTATGTTTTTCACCGCACAGGAACATTCTTGCATCCAATATTTACCGCGCACGGAGTTAATATAAGAATCCTAGCTGACAGAAAAAGGATATAGATGCATTTCTACATTGACAGTTTTCCTTCCGGTTTTTTGTCTGAAAAAATTCTTTTTTTTGTAAAATAGTTCTACTTAGCAAAAAAAAATGCCACTTTTGCTAAAAAGTGTCTTCATAGTGTCAGGTGTCCCAGAAAGTGCCATTTAAAAAAAAAGTGTCAAAAGTGACACTAAAGTGTCAAAAGTGACACTAAAGTGTCAAAAGTGACACTAAAGTGTCACCTGTGGCAACCCTGCAAGTACCCGATCTTTGTTAGTTACAGGCTTCAGTTCACACTGAAGGACCTAATTACTAGTCCTCCCCTTTTTTTTACTTAATGAATTATGCTTTCAGCACAATGATGACTTTTTAAACGTAAAACCTGGATGTTTCAGCTACACTGTAGTTAACCCAAGAGTTCGTGCAGTCGGTATTACAAAAATTATGAGGGTAATGGGGGCATCTGTTGTGAATGGAAAAACAGTAAAAAGGCAATACAAAAATTATTCCTTCTTCAAGTTGACTACGAATCAGCTAACTTTTTCTTAGATAAGATTCCAGGTTAACAAACTCTTTATATCTCTATTAAGCCAGCAGAAAAGGGAGAGGCCATCCCCTCTCATGACATTTACAACTAAACTGTTTGTTTTTTTTTTCTTTTGATTACTGGAATGTAATTGAAGATTTATAAAAAATGTACAACCCCAAAGGCAATGACCTATGCACTATTTGCCAAAAGCCATGACAATAATGCAAGATGAAGCCCACAGTTTATAGACAGTAAGCTTATCGCAGATCATTTCTGGTCTTCGTTCTCGGTGCGAACAAAAAGCTCCTCCCACTTATTTCTGCATTAGCGGGTTAGTCTGTTTTCGTCAATCACTGAGAAATGGTTACCAAGTGCATTATTCGTAATTGCGAAAGCAGAAAAAATTTTGGTGAGCCAGCCATGTGTTTTGCATATTTACAATATAATATTTTTTAATTTTTTTTGGTAAAATTCTTTAATTAATCTATTATTTACATCCATTTTTAAAAACTGCTTGTCAGAGTTTTGTGTCGCTCCAAAAGGGGGCGGGGGGGTTGATGAATTTTGTGAAAATAAGGATTTTTTCTTATTCTAATAAGTGGTGGAGTAGGTGTGATGGTTTCAGGGGCGGATCCAGGATTTTTGTAGGGGGGGGGGCGCAAAATAGGTTGATCCGACAAACTTACGTTAGGAGCAAGTTTAGTTAATGCAAACTTGCGTTAATTAGGTAAATCACGCTACTTTAGACTACTATAGGGGGGCACCCCTCGCCCCCCCCTGGATCCGCCACTGGATGGTTTATCATTTTTTTTCTCGTTGTGATATCTATTTTCTACGATATTTATTTTCTAGATAAGACTAGTTTCGTTTTCAATCAATGTTTTAATATGAAATGGGCAGACCTTTCCTGAACTTTAAACAATAAACACCTCTGTTTGAAAATCTTTGCACTTTGTGAATTTAGATAGCGATAAGGGTTCCTGATTGAGAACAATTTTAGGACTTGAGTTCTAATAATTGGTTGTTGTGGTAAATAGTCAAATGTCATCGCTTTATAGCATTGTTCAAATAAAACTTATTTTTTACTTGATTATCGTCGTAAATTTATTCTGTGCCTTTCTTTCCATTCTTAAACCAATATTATATTTACCTTTTGCATTATTACAGCCCACTGTATATACATTCATATGAATTTATATGCAGTGTTACCACCATACCAATTATTCACCTTTCCTTTTTTATTCTTTAATAATAATTTCTGGTCGTTTTGAGTTTGAATTATTGTAGGCTTCTATTTCTACTGAAGTTTAATATGGCCTTTACTTTTCTTTAAAAAAAACTTTCTTTTTCGTAAAGTTTTCGTAGCGTATATATATATATATATATATATATATATATATATATATATATATATATATATATATATATATATATATATATATATATATATATATATATATATATTTAGTTTTAGTTAAGAGTTTAGAGTTTTTAGCTTAGAGTCTTAACTTGGAGTTTTTGTTGAAGTTCTAGTTTAGTTTAGTTTTAGTTAATAGTTTATAGTTTTAGCTTAGAGTCTTAGCTTAGAGTTTTTGTTATACTTGAAGTTTATTTTAGTAATAGTTAAGAGTTTAGAGTTTTACCTTAGAGTCATAGCTTAGAGTTTTAGTTAAAGTTGTAGTTTAGTTAAGTTATAGTTAAGAGTTTAGAGTTTTACCTTAGAGTCATAGCTTAGAGTTTTAGTTAGAGTTCTAGTTCAGTTTAGTTTTAGTTAAGAGTTTAGATTTTTAGCTTAGAGTCTTAGCTTAGAGTTTTTGTTAGAGTTCTAGTTTAGTTTAGTTAAGAGTTTAGAGTTTTAGCTTAGAGTCTTAGCTTATAGTTTGTGTTAGAGTTCTAGTTTAGTAATAGTTAAGAGTTTAGAGTTTTAGCTTAGAGTCTTAGCTTAGAGTTTTTGTTAGAGTTCTAGTTTAGTTTAATTTTAGTTAAGAGTTTGATGTTTTACCTTTGAGTTTCAGTTAGAGTTCTAGTTTAGTTTAGTTTTAGTTAAGAGTTTGGTGTTTTACCTTAGAGTCTTAGCTTAGAGTTTTAGTTAGAGTTCTAGTTTAGTTTAGTTTTAGTTAAGAGTTTAGAATTTTAGCTTAGAGTCTTAGCTTAGAGTTTTTGTTAGAGTTCTAGTTTATTTTAGTTTTAGTTAAGAGTTTAGAGTTTTTAGCTTGTAGTCTTAGCTTAGAGTTTTTGTTGAAGTTCTATTTTAGTTTAGTTTTAGTTAATAGTTTAGAGTTTTAGCTTAGAGACTTATCTTAGAGTTATAGTTTTAGTTTAGTTTTAGTTAATAGTTTAGAGTTTTAGCTTAGAGACTTAGCTTAGAGTTTTTGATAGAGTTCTAGTTTAGTTTAGTTTTAGTTAAGAGGTTGGTGTTTTACCTTAGAGTCATAGCTTAGAGTTTTAGTTAGAGTTCTAGTTTAGTTTAGTTTTAGTTAAGAGTTTAGAATTTTAGCTTATAGTCTTAGCTTAAAGTTTTCGCTAGAGTTATAGTTTATTTTAGTTAATAGTTTGGAGTTTTTAGCTTCGATTATTAGCTTAGTGTTTTTGTTGTAATTCTACTTTATTTTAGTTCTAGTTAAAATATTAGAGCTTTTATCTTTTAGTCTTAGATTAGAGTTTTTGTTAGAGTTCTAGTTTATTTTATTCTTAACTTATAGTTTTTTGACAGAGCTTTAGTTTAGTTTAATTTTAGTTAATAGTTTGATGTTTTACCTTTAAGTTTCAGTTAGAATTCTAGTTTAGTTTAGTTTTAGTTAATAGTTTTGTGTTTTACATTAGAGACTTAGCATGGAGTTTTAGCTATAGTTATAGTTTAGTATAGTTTTAGTTAAGAGTTTAGAATTTTATCTTAGATTATTGGCTTAGAGTTTTTTTTATAGTTCTAGTTTATTTTAGTTTTAATTAAGAGTTTATATTTTTTAGCTTAGAGTATTAGCTTAGAGTTTTTGTTTAAGTTCTAGCTTAGTTTAGTTTTAGTTTATACTTTAGATTTTTAGCTTAGAGTCTTAGCTTAGAGTTTTTGTTAGAGTTGAAGTTTATTTTAGTAAAAGTTAAGAGTTTAGAGTTTTATCTTAGAGTCATAGCTTAGAGTTTTACTTAAAGTTGTAGTTTAGTTAAGTTTTAGTTAAGAGTTTCGAGTTTTAGCTTAGAGACTTAGCTTAGAGTTATAGTTTATGTTTTAGTTAAGAGTTTGGTGTTTTACCTTAGAGTCATAGCTTAGAGTTTTAGTTAGAGTTCTAGTTTAGTTTAGTTTTAGTTAAGAGTTTAGAATTTTAGCTTAGAGTCATAGCTTAGAGTTTTTGTTAGAGTTCTAGTTTATTTTAGTTTTAGTTAAGAGTTTAGAGTTTTTAGCTTAGAGTCTTAGTTTAGAGTTCTTTGTTGAAGTTCTAGTTTAGTTTAGTTTTAGTTAAAAGTTTAGAGTTTTTAGCTTAGAGTCTTAGCTTAGAGTTTTTGTTAGGGTTCTAGTTTAGTTTAGTCTTAACATAGTTTTTTTGTTAGATTTCTATTTTATTTTCGTTTTTTTTTATATTTTTATTTTTTACATATCAGTTTCAGTTATATTTATATTTCAGTATTGTTTTATTTAAGAGTTTGATATTTTAACTTTGAGTCTTAGCTTATAGTTTAATTTAGAGTTGTAGTTTATTTTGTGTTTAGTTAAAAGTATAGAGTTTTATCTTAGAGTTCTAGCTTAGAGTTTTTTTTAGAGTTCAAGTTTAGTTTAGTTTTAGTTAAGAGTTTATAGTTTTTAGCTTAGAGTCTTAGCTTAGAATTTTTTTGAAGTTCTAGTTTAGTTTAGTTTTAGTTTATAGTTTTAGCTTAGAGTCTTAGCTTAGAATCTTAGTTAGACTTGAAGTTTAGTTTAGTAATAGTTAAGAGTTTAGAGTTTTAGCTTGGAGTCATAGCTTAGAGTTTTACCTTAGAGTCTTAGCTTAGAGTTTTAGTTACAGTTCTAGTTTAGTTTAGTTATAGTTAAGAGTTTAGAGTTTTAGCTTAGAATCTTAGCTTATAGTTTGTGTTAGAGTTCTAGTTTAGTTTAGTTATAGTTAAGAGTCTCGAGTTTTTAGCTTAGAGTCTTAGCTTAGAGTTTCTGTTAGAGTTCTAGTTTAGTTTACTTCTAGTTAAGAGTTTAGAGTTTTAGCTTAGAGTCTTAACTTATAGTTTGAGTTTGAGTTCTAGTTTAGTTTAGTAATAGTTTAGAGTTTAGAGTTTTTAGCTTATAGTCTTAGTTTAGAGTTTTTTTTACAGTTTTAGTTTAATTTAGTTATAGTTAAGAATTTGAATTTATACCTTAGAGTCTTAGCTTAGAGTTTTAGTGTAGTTTGGTTTTAGTTAAGAGTTTAGAGTTTTAGCTTAGAGTCGTATCTTAGAGTTTTTGTTAGAGTTCTAGTTTAGTTTAGTTTTAGTTAAGAGTTTAGAGTTTTTAGCTTAGAGTCTTAGTTTATAGTTTTTGTTGAAGTTCTAGTTTAGTTTAGAGTTTTATCTTAGACTTAGATTTTTAATTATAGTTCTAGTTTACTTTAGTTTTACTTAAAAGTTTAGTGTTTCAGCTTAGAGTCTTACCTTAGAGTTTTTGTTAGAGTTCTAGTTTGGTTTAGTTTTAGTTAAGAGTTTAGAGTTTTAGCTTAGAGCCTTAGCTTAGAGTTTTTGTTAGAGTTCTAGTTTAGTTTAGTTATAGTTAAAAGTTTGGAGTTTTACCTTAGAGAATTAGCTTAGAGTTTTAGTTTAGTTTAGTTTTAGTTAAGAGTTTAGAGTTTTAGCTTATAGTCTCAGCTTAAAGTTCTAGTTTAGTTTAGTTTTAGTTAAGAGTTTAGTGTTTTTAGCTTAGAGTCTTAGTTTAGAGTTTACGTTGAAGTTCTAGTTTAATTTAGTTATAGTTTAGAGTTTTAGCTTAGACATATAGTTTTAATTAGAGTTCTAGTTTAGTTTAGTTTTAGTTAAGAGTTTTGAGTTTTTAGCTTAGAGTCTTTGCCTAGTTTTATTTAGAGTTCTAATTTAATTTAGTTTTAGCTAAGAGTTTAGAGTTTTAGCTGAGTCTTAGCTTAGAGTTTTTGTTAGAGTTCTACTTTAGTTTAGTTTTAGTTAAGAGTTTAGAGTTTTACCTTAGAGTCTTAGCTTAGACTTTTTGTTAGAGTTCTAGTTTAGTTTAATTTCAGTAAAGAGTTTGATGTTTTACATTTTAGTTTAAGTTATAGTTATAGTTTAGTTTACTTTTATTTAAGAGTTTATTGTTTTACCTTAGATTCTTAGCTTAGAGTTTTAGTTAGAGTTCTAGTTTAGTTTAGTTTTAGTTAAGAGTTTAGAATTTTAGCCTAGAGTCTTAAATTACAGTTTTTGTTAGAGTTCTAGATTATTTTAGTTTTATTTAAGAGTTTAGATTTTTTAGCTTAGATTCTTAGCTTAGAGTTTTTGTTGAAGTTTTAGTTTAATTTAGTTTTAGTTAAGAGTTTAGAGTTTTATCTTACAGTCTTAGATTAGAGTTTTTGTTAGAGTTGAAGTTTAGTTTAGTAATAGTTAAGAGTTTAGAATTTTAGCTTAGAATCTTAGTTTAGAGTTTTTGTTAGAGTTCTAGTTTAGTTTAGATATAGTTAAGCGTTTGGAGTTTTACCTTCGAGACTTAGCTTAGAGTTTTAGTTTAGTTTAGTTTTAGTTAAGAGTTTAGAGTTTTTTAGCCTAGATTTATAGTTTAGAGTTTTTGTTAGAGTTATAGTCTAGTTTAGTTTTAGTTAAGAGCTTTATTTTTTACCTTATATTCATAGCTTATAGTTTTAGTTGCATTTATAGTTTAGTTTTAGTTCTAGTTAAGAGTATATATTTTTATATTAGATTCTTAGCTTATAGTTTTTGTTATAGTTCTAGTTTAGTTTAGTTTTTTTTAATAGTGTAGAGTTTTTAGATTGTAGTATTAGCTTAAAGTTTTTGTTGAATATACAGTTTAGTTTAGTTCTATTTAAGAGTTTATAGTCTTAGCTTAGAGTCTTAGCTTAGAGTTTTTGTTAGAGTTTTAGTTTAGTTTAACTTTAGTTAAGAGTTTAGAGTTTTAGATAAGTCTTAGCTTAGAGTTATAGTTAGGGTTGAAGATTAGTTTAGTTAGAGTTAAGAATTGAGAGTTTTTAGATTATATTCTCAGTTTAGAGTTTTTGTTACAGTTTTAGTTTAGTTTAGTTAAAAGTTTGGAGTTTTATAATATAGTCATAGCTTAGAATTTTTGTTGAAGTTGAAGTTTAGTTTAGTCATCGTTAAGACTTTAGATTTTTTAGCTTAGAGTCTTAGCTTAGAGTTTTACTTAGAGTTCTAGTTTAGTTTAGTTTTAGTTAAGAGTTTAGATTTTTATCCTAGAGTATTAGCTTAGAGTTTTTGTTGAAGTTCTAGTTTAGTTTAGTTAAGAGTTTAGAGCTCTACCTTAGAGTCTTAGCTTAGAGTTCTACGTAGAGTTGAAGTTTAGTTTAGTTATAGTTAAGGGTTTAGAGTTTTAGCTTGGAGTCTTAGCTTAGAGTTTTAGTTAGAGTTCTACCTTAGTTTAGTTTTAGTTAAGAGTTTGGAGTTTTACCTTAAAGTCTTAGCTTAGAGTTTTATTTAGAGTTCTAGTTTAGTATAGTTTTAGTTATGAGTTTCGAGTTTTACCTTAAAGTCTTAGATTAGAGTTTTAGTTAGGGTTGAAGTTTCGTTTAGTTTAATTATAGTTAAGAGTTTATATTTTTATCTTAGAGTCATAGCTTGTAGTTTTAGTTAGAGTTATTGTTTAGTTTAGTTTTAGTTAAGAGTTATAGCTTATAGGTTTATCCTAGAATCTAAGCTAAGAGATTTAGTTAGAGTTGAAGTTTAGTCTAAACTAGCATAACCACAAAATTACACAATATTGCATAGAAATACCAACACCATAGGTTAGGTTAGAGGTTAGGTTTCTCCACGTTTAAGTTAGGTTAGATTAGGTTAGCTTAATTAGTTAATAAGTTAGGTTAGTATGGTTAGGTTAGGTTACCTTAAAGTCTTAGATTAGAGTTTTAGTTAGGGTTGAGGATTTTCCGGCGAGTATGATTAGGTTAGGTTAGACTAGATTAAGTAAGGTTAGATTAGGTTAGGTTAAGTCAGCATAGGTAAGTTAGGTTAGGTTAGCTAAGTTAGGTTAGGTTAGCTAGTAAACATTTCTCCATGTTTAAGTTAGGTTAGGTTAGGCTAGATTAAGTTAGGTTAGGTTAAGTTAGGTTAGGTTAGACTACGTACGCGCGCGTACGTAGGCTAACCTAACATAACCTAACCTAACTTAATCTAGCCTTACCTAACCTAGGCTAGATTAAGTTATGTTATGTTAGGTTAAGTTAGTTAGGTTAGGTTAGCCTACGTACGCGCGCGTACTTAGGCCAACCTAACCTAACCTAACATAACTTAATCTAGCCTAACCTAACCTAACTTAAACATGGAGAGATGTTTACTAGCTAATCTAACCTAACCTAACTTAGCTAACCTAACCTAAATTACCTATGCTGACCTAACCTAATCTAACCTAATCTAACCTAACTTTATCTAGTCTAACCTAACCTAACCTAACCAAACTCACCGTAAAATCCTCAACTCTAACGAAAACTCTAATCTAAGACTTTAAGGTAACCTAACCTAACCATACTAACCTAACTTAAACGTTGAGAAACCTAACCTCTAACCTAACCTAATCTAATCTATGGTTTTGGTATTTCTATGCAATATTGTGTTATTTTGTGGTTATGCTAGTTTAGACTAAACTTCAACTCTAACTAAATCTCTAAGCTAACTACTAAACTATTAAATAAAATTATACTAAGAAAAAACTATAGTATAACCTATAAGCTAAGACTCTAAGCCCAAAGAACTATACTATTAAAAAAAAATAAGCAAAAAAATAAAACTAACAAAAAATAAAAGAAAAGAATCAAATAAAAATTTATAAACAATTAACTTAAACTAAACTAAACTAGAAATCTAACTAAAACTCTAAGCTAAGACTCTAAGGTAAAACACAAAACTCTTAACTAAAACTAAACTAAACTAGAACTCTAACTTAAACTCAAATTTAAAACATCAAAGTATGAACTAAAATTAAACTAAACTAGAATTATGTAAAAAAAACTCTAGATTAAGACTAAACTAAACTAGAACTGTAACAAAAACCATAAACTAAGGCTCTAAGCTAGAAAATCTAAAATTTTAAGTAGAACTAAAATAAACTAGAACTCTAACAAAAACTGTAAGCTAAGACTCTAAACTAAAAACTCTAAACTCTTAACTAAAACTAAACTAAACTAGAACTCTAACAAAAACTCTAAGCTAAGACTCTAAGCTAAAAATCTAAACTCTTAACTAAAACTAAACTAAACTAAAACTCTAACTAAAACTCTACGCTATGACTCTAAGGTAAAACACCAAACTCTTAACTAAAACTAAACTAAACTATAACTCTAAGCTAAGCTAAAACTCGAAACTCTTAACTAAAACTTAACTAAACTACAACTTTAAGTAAAACTCTAAGCTATTACTCTAAGCTAAAACTATAAACTATTAAATATTAGTAAAAGAAAATTCAAGTATAAAAAAAAATCTAATCTAAGACTCTAATATAAAACTCTAAACTTTTTACAAAAAATAAAATAAAATATAAAGAAAAAATAAAAAATTTTATTATAATCTGATCTAAAAACTATAAACTAGTAAATTAAAATAAACTAAAATAGAACTCTTAACAAAAACTTTAAGCTGCGACTCTAAGATAAAACTCAAAACTCTTAACTAAAACTAAACTAAACTAGAACTCTAAACTCTAACATAACTAACTAAACTATAGACTCTAAGCTAAGTCTCAAGCTAACAACTCAAACTCTTAACTAAAACTAAACTAAACTATAACTCTAACAAAAACTCTTATCTAATACTCTAATCTAAAAATCTAAATTATTAACTAAAAATAAACTAAACAAGAACTCTAATAAAAAATCCAAGTATAAGCTAAAAATATAAACTAAACAAGTACTTCAACAAAAAACTTTAAGCTAAGACTCTAATCTAAAAACACCAAACTCTTAACTATAACTAAACTAAACTGGAACTCTAACAAAAACTCTAAGCTATGACTCTAAGCTAAAACTCTAAACTCTTAACTAAAACTAAACTAAACTAAAACTCTAAGCTAAGTCTCTAAGGTAAAACACCAAACTCTTAACTATAACTAAACTAAACTAAACTAGAACTCTAACAAAAACTCTTAGCTAAGACTCTAAGCTAAAACTCTAAACTCTTAACTATTACTAAACTAAACTAGAGCTCTAACACAAACTATAAGCTAAGACTCTAAGCTAAAACTCTAAACTCTTAACAAGAACTAAACTAAACTAGAACTCTAACAGAAAATCTAAGCTAATACTCTAAGCTGAAAACTCGAGACTCTTAACTATAACTAAACTAAACTAGAACTCTAACAGAAACAATAGGCTAAGACTCTAAGCTAAAACTCTAAGCTCTTAACTAAAACTAAACTGAACTAGAACTCTAACTAAAACTCTAAGCTATGACTCTAAGGTAAAACTCTAAATTCTTAACTAAAACTTAACTAAGCCACAACTTTAACTAAAATTCTAAGCTATGATTCTAAGATAAAACTCTAAACACTTAACTATTACTAAACTAAACTTCAAGTCTAACAAAAACTCTAAGCTAATACTATAATCTAAGAATATAATATATTTATTCAAACTAATATAAGCAAAAAATTCAACAAAAACTCTAAGAAAAGACTATAATCCAAAAACTCTGAACTCTTAAACAAACATAAACTAAATTAGAACTCAAAGAAAAACTCGAAGCTAAGACTCTAAACTAAATTTCTAAACTCTTAACTAAACTAAACGAGAAGTCTAACTAAAACTCTAAGCTAAGACTCTAAGGTAAAACACTAAACTCTTAACAAAAACTAAACTAAACGAGAACTCTAACTAAAACTCTAAGGTAAAACATCAAAGTATGAATTAAAATTAAACTAAACTATAACTATATGAATAAAACTCTAGGTTAAGACTAAAATAAACTAGAACTCTGACAAAAACCCTAAGCTAATGCTTTAAGATAGAAACTCTAAACACTTAAATAGAACTAAACTAAAGTAGAACTTCAACAAACACTGTAAGATAATACTATAAACTAAGAACTACAAAATATTAACTAAAATAAACTAGAACTCTAACAAAAACACCAAGCTTTGACTCTAAGCTAAAACTCTAAACTATTAAATAAAACTAAAATACACTAGAAGTCTAACTAAAACTTTAATGAATGACTCTAAGGTAAAAGACAAAACACTTAAATAAAACTCAACTGTACTAGAAATCAAAGCTAAGTCTGTAAGCTAAAACTCGAAACTCTTAACTAAAACTTAACCAAACTACAACTTTAAGTAAAACTATAAGCTATGCCTCAAAGCTAAAACTCTAAACTCTTAACAATTATTAAACAAAACTTCAACTCTAACAAAAACTCTAATCTAAGACTCTAAGCTAAAACTATAAACATTTAAAAACATCTAAACTACGCAAGTGCTTTAAAAAAAAGTATAAGCAATGACTCTAAGCCAAAAACTCTGAACTCTTAGCTTAAACTAAACTAACCTTGTACGCTAACAAAAACTCTAAGCTAAGACTCTCAGATAATTTTCTAAACAATGAACAAAATCTAGCCTAAGCGTAAACTCTGACTGAGATACATTGCTAAGACTCCTGGGCACAACACCAAAATCATAAGTAAAACTAAACAAAACGAGAACTCTAACTGAAACTAAAAATTAAAACACCAAACCCTTAAATAAAATTAACCTAAATTAGACCTATATACAAAAATCCTAATATAATACTAAACTAAACTGGAACTTTAAAATAAACTCTAAGACAAGACTCAAAGCTAAAAACTCGAAAATCTTAAAAAGAACTATACTGAAGTAGAATTTAAATAAAAACTCTAAACTAAGACTCTAATATATAAACTCCAAACTCTTAAATAAAACTAAAATAAACTAGAACTCTGACAAAAACTCTAAGCTAACACTCTAAGCTAAAATTCAAAACTCTTGACTAAAACTAAACTAAACTAGAACTCTAAACAAAACTCTAAGCTAAAACTCTAAGGTAAAACACCAAACTCTTAACTAAAACTAAACTAAACTAGAACTCTATCAAAAACTCTAAGCTAAGACTCTAAGCTAAAAAACTCTAAACTCTTAACTAAAACTAAACTAAAACTATAACTCTAAGCTAAGTCTCTAAGCTAAAACTCTAAACTATTAGCTAAAACTAAACTAAACTAGAACTTCAACAAAAACTCTAAGCTAAGACTCTAAGCTAAAAACTCTAAACTCTTAACTAAAACTAAACTAAACTAGAACTCTAAAAAAAACTCTGAGATAAGACTCTAGGCTAAAACTCTAAACTCTTAACTAAAACTAAACTAAACTCAGAACTCTAACTAAAACTCTAAGCTAAAACTTCTAAGCGTAAAACATCAAACTCTTAACTAAAATTAAACTAAACTAGAACTCTAACAAAAAACGTCTAAGCTAAGTCTCTAAGCTAAAACTCGAAACTCATAACTAAAACTTAGCCAAACTAAAACTTTAGTTACAACTTAAATGTTTGACTCTAAGCTAAAACTCGAAACCCTTAACTGTAACTAAACTAAACTTCAACTCTAACTAAAACTCTAGGCTAAGACTCTAAGGTAAAACTCTAAAATCTTAACTAAAACTAAACTAAACTAGAAGTCTAACAAAAACTCTAAGCTAAGAGTATAAGCTAAAACTCTAAAATCTTAACTAAAACTTAACCAAACTATAACATTAATTAAGATTATAATCTAAGACTCTAATCTAAAAATATAAATTATTAACTGTAACTAAACTAAACTAAACTAGAACTATAAATAAAACTCTAAGATAAGACTCTAATCTAAAAACTCTAAACTCTTAATTAAAACTAAACTAAACTAGAACTCTAACAAAAACTCTAAGCTAAGACTCTAAGCTAAAAACTCGAAACTTTTCACTAAAACTAAACCAAACTAAAATTCTAAGCTAAAAGGATGGGTACTTCAATTTGTAAAATGGGTTTAGGACGGTCACTAAGAAATGAACTTGCTCTGAAATAACCTTAGAAAAGAACATAACATAGCATAACATAACATAGCATAACATAGCATAGCATAACATAGCAGAGCGTAGCATAAACTAGCATAGAATAACATAACATAGCCTGGCATAGCCTAGCCTAACATAGCATAACATAGCATAGCATACCATAGCACAGCATAACATAACATAACATAACATAACATAACCTAACAGAACATAACCTATCCTATACTATCCATTACATACGAAAGCAAGCATAACCTCTCCTAGCCTAGCCTAACATAACCTAACCTAACATTTGAAATAACTAGGAAACGGGGGAACCTTGGGGGGCGGGGGGCCTTACTTCGGGGTTGGGGTAGGGGGATCGGAGCCATTTGGGGTCGGGGTAGAGGACCTCACGACACTGTTCAAATACAACTTGTTTACTATAACGACCACAGAGTTTCACTCTAAAATTCTCTTCTCAAACCTTTTCTAAAATCACCTTTTAAAATGTCTCTAACTGCTTCGCCGAAATGATTCCTTAAAATGTCTAAAACGGTTTCGCCCAAATAATCCCTAAACGTAATTTCAGTGAGTTCCTTTTGTTTTTGGTATCTCTGTGCTTTCACATTTGAAATTACTAGGAAACCCTTTCGCGCGCTAATCACTTCATCGCTAAGATCAAAACATTCACCCGGAAAAAATTCTCTTGGTAGAACTCCAAAGACATTAATAGAAATTCGCTCGGAAACAACAAATTAATTCCCCTTTCGTGAATCAATAATTCTCCTTAGAAACAACAAATTAGTTCCCCTCTCGTGACAAATCAATCAATCACGATATCATCTGTCATGTATTAATAAACATTCGCTCGGAAACAATTCTCTTTGGAAATACATCAAAGACATTAATTAACTTGACTTTACCTTTCAGACATTAACTAACTTCCCCGGAAATATTTCTAAAAGGTGATATTAGAATCAATAATACAGAAAACATCCTTCAAACTGAGAAAGTTCCTGTTTTTTCAATCTCACTGACAAAAACCATAAAACAGACATAAATTGATGTTGACATCCATGAAAAACATCAAATAAATTGACCAACACTCATAACCGTCCAAGAAACATCCATAAAAGTGATAAAAATCCTGTTTTTTCAAGTGAGAAAAATTCTGTTTTTTCATTCTCAGT